>NC_133754.1:176203750-176378750 GCF_036562045.2 Rhinolophus sinicus
CTAGTGACAGTGTCCATGAATCAATATGGATCCCATGTTACTAACAAGTGAGTCAAAGAGAGAAAAATGAGGTACCTGGGCTTCCTGGTTCAATTTTAAATGTCCTGCCTCCCCTACCCACCACTCCTACCCTGCAGCTTCCATCTCTGCAGTGGGGCATGCACCCCAGAAGCAGGAGGATTTAGCCATAGCATTTCAGACCCAGGACCCCTGGTGGGATATCATTATTATATCCTCTTGGGCTGTTTGCAGCCTGCGTTGGGTGCATTCTGCAGCTTTCTAAGTCTTTGAGGTATTCTAGGGGAGTGGAATTGTATATTTGGAGTATCCAGGGATGTGCCATGATCTGTGTGCCCTTTTACAAGCTTGCCCATTTGTTGTGTGTGCTTTCTCGGAAATGAATGATTCCTGATGCCCAGGCCAGCCCTGCCTTCCAACTGACTGCTTCTATGATCCTGCTGGCCCTTCAGGAATGGATGACCTCACTCTGTGACATCAGCAGGTAAAGTTCCTCACTGAGTCTCTGCAGTTCCACCTATAAAATGAGCAAGTCAGGCTCCGGGATTGTTTGTGATTTGGGGTCTAAAATCACGCAAAGGAACGTGAACAGGCCGCTTGGGCAGCCTGAACAAGGTTCGTTGAGTTTCCTGCCCTGCCTCCTTCCTCCTGCGTCCTGGTTCCCTCTGTACGCCCCCCTCCCTCCCTACCCATCCCCACCCACTCAGGCTCACCATATGCTGCTTTGTTTATGCTGAGAACTGATCCTGACGTGGCAGTTCTAACGCTCTCTGCTCATGCTGCCTATTTTTACCCGCAGTGCAGCTCGCTGCCCGGGTGGCAGGCACCCACAGCCCCCCTCTGCTGCTCTTTCTCTCTGATGCCCAGCAACCCACACACCCCTACCCAGGGCAGCCTGAATGTGTCCCCTCACGTCTATAGCTAGATGCCCCCTCACCTCAGGATTTCCTGCAGTTGGTAGAGAGAATTTTAGTTCAAGAGAAGGATTGAGGGAATAAGGAGAAAGAAGTGAGGAAGAGAGAAAAAGAGACAGAGACAGAGAGAAGGATGGGGGGGAGGGGAGGGGAGGGGAGGGGGAAGGATCTGGGAAGGGGAAAGGGAAGAAAGACCTTGTGACCCACCATGCCCAAACTCTGTGCTATGTATTTTAAATATATCATCCACTCTTTTATTTATTGAACAGATACGTATTTATGAGAACTGATTATGTTCTCATAGGCTAGAGGTACAACAGTGAGTAAAATTAGACACATTCCTGCCCTCATAGTGAGGGAGACCAATCATATCATTTAATTCTCACAACAAACTTAGGAAGTTTCAACACCTCCATTTTACAGGTAGGAAAACTGAGGTTCAGAGAGGTTCAGGGACGACTGCTCTTTATACCACACTATACCATGCTCCTCTTTTCTTACTTTTGCCTTCATGTAAAACATAAAATGTTTCTGAGAATACAAAGCAATGTGTTTTCCACTCTTCCCAATGTGGGATGCACTATATCGTCCAAGCTATGGCATCAGCATGTCGCAGAGATCCCGGGGAGGACAGCTGCTAGCCACAGTAATGAAGTTACCCCTCAACTTAGACTCTCACATTTAAATGTTTTACATACAACATGAAATAGTAGTCTTCAGATTTGGTTTAGAAAGAAAAAGCATTTTGAAATTCCTAAAGTGCGCATCAAGAACCTAGCCAAGCCACTCTTAGCTTCAAGTTAACTTCAACGCCATAGGCAGAAGAACTTGGGGTATGACGCAATTCAAGTTTCCATCAGACAAGAGGAATATGGGGAGTGTTTGTCAAGGGACTGAGATTTGGGAGGGATGAGACCAAGGTAGAGAGGAAGCCTGGGTCCTTGAGAAGAGACTCAGAGCCCCACCCACCCCCGGGGGGCCAGAGCCCATAGAAGAGTCAAGGAGAGGGCATAGCACAGTGAAATCTCCATTAGAACACAGGTGTGGTGACTTCCTCACTGAATGCACCAATGAGCACGGAGCAGGAACCCAGTCCTGGCAGAGTGAATGCAATTGACTCCCTGGGGCTTGCCTGTGAGGACCTGTCACACAGAGACTCCCAGGTCAACAGCCAAAGCCATCCCAGGCCCTGAGGCCCCAAGGACCTGAGGGACCTGTTACATCACTGGGAGTCAAGCAAGGACAGAGACAAGTGCCAGAAACAAGTGTGGCAAGACTCCTGACCCAGCAAGACAAAGGGCCAGCTGCTGAGTCCAAATCCCCTGTGTGTCACCACAAGTAAAACCCAGCTTTTCCCTGCATCTTGCCACCATCTTGGGAAGGAGAGAGAGGAAGGGAGAGCATGTACCTGCAAGAAGCTGGATTTAAAGATGGGAGACCCTGTATTCTCTCTTTTTAGGCCAAATTGTAATGTCTCCCTTTCTCACCCCTTCCTGCCAATCAGGTTGAAGGCTAACGCGACATGCACTTTAAGGAGAAATTAATGAGACACTTTGGGGATTTTTTTTTTTTAACCTTGAGTCTTGTCTGATAGATTATTCACCCCAGGATAGTTGTGATTCTCTGAAAACCTCTGAGGGGAGGGAGGTGAAGTCAGACATAAAAATCCAGATTGGGAAGGGGGGTCTTCTACCTGTTGGCATCCAGGTTCTCTCAGCCTCTCGCCGTTTGGTTTGGATCGTCTTCATTTGCTCCAAGGACGCAGAGTTGAGAGTCTGAATCGATATTCCACACACACCCCTACGCTGTTTTCGAGGTGAAGTCCACACGGGGGAGGTGCCCACCCACAGGGACAAGGCTAGCAGTGGACATTCCTGGATGTTGCCCGGACTCCCTGGCTCTTAGCCAGGCATGCTGCCAACCAGAAGGCAGGGCGCCATCTGTGTCCATCTCGGGTTTTCTCACATTCAAAACACTTCATTTTCTTTGCCTCCTTTATTTTGGTCCAGACTTGTTTTCCTGACTAGGTGATGGCTAAGGGCCCCTCCAGGTGAAACAGTCTGTGACTCAGACTTGCTTTTCTTGCCTGTCCTTGAATCACCCCATTGCAAGTGAGCAAACACTTTGCTTGGTTTGCTTAAGCATCTGACTTCCAGGGACAGAATTAAAGCTGCAGGGCGGGGTGAGTGTCAATTTGATGAAATGGTTGTCAAAGCCCTCCCCAGTGCCCTTGGACACAGCCTGAGTGACATCCTGTCCATGAACTGCCACACCACCCCCAACCGCCTGCCTTGGGGTTCTTGGCTAGCTTCCCCTGTCCCTAAAAAGCTTGCCTCATTTCTCAGCCAACCTCCAACATTCCAGGAATAATCAGACTTCACAACTCCAGATCCATTAATTTCATCTTTTTATCAATTCAACCAAGGCTTTAAAAGTTTTGTTAAACAAGACAGGGAGGAAGACGACTAAACTGCCTTAAATGAAACAACTTCTCTGGACCAATATAACACAGGAGTCATGTGTCCTGAGGGTCAAGGCTTAAGGTCGGATTCAGATACCCATTCATATAAAATCACCAGGCTAATTACAAAACCATTCTCATCTATCCCCCTTTAAAGGATCTCTGAGGAGCAATACCAAATACAATTGCATGAGCCCAGTTTGAGTTGTGCTGTGTACCTGAGAATTATTAACTCTCTTTGTCATTAAATTATAATTGAGACTTTGGGCATTTACAAGCACTTCTGAGTGTTTTTAAGTGAACAAACCTTCCACTGAACTTGCTCTGCAAAAGCACTGTGGAGTAGTTCAGACAGAGGTTCAGGCAGGTGCTCAGAAAATCTGGATTCTCAGCATAATGCCTCGTCCCTTGCGCAGTGAGTCAGGGTAAGTAATTAACCTCACCAGGACTCCCTCATCCAGAAAATAAAGACACTACTGTAGGTTGGATTGACCTCATTAGACTTTGAGTGACAGAACGAAATCATTCAATCAAGCAATCAATGAACCCATACACTGAATATCTACAATGCACAAGGCCCTTTGGGGGATATAGAAAAGCATCATTCATTCACTCGTTCATTCAATGAATATGAACAGCACATCTCCTATATCCCAAGCGCCAAGCTAAGCATTTGGGATGCAGTGAGGAAATCAAGACAGGCATGGTGGCTGTGCTCATAGAGTTTATATTCTAGTGAAGGAACTTGATCATTAACAAGAAAATTAGTAAATACAGAAAATAACCGTGCATGGTCAGATCCTGTGAGGGAAACGTAGCACCATGGTAGAGAATGCCAAGGTTGAGGAAGGCGACGTGATTTAGAATGAGGAGTCTGGGAAGACTCTACAAGGAGGTGACATTTAAACTGAACCTTAAAAGGTGCAAAGAAGCTGGCCAAGAGAAGAATGGGAAATGCTCCGGGAGAAGTGTTTTCAGCAACATAAATAGTAAGTGCCTGTGATATTGTGATATATAAGAAACATATATACATTCAGATGACCGAAATGTATTTCTCAGATATATTTAGTCTATAGCCACCATTCCTGGCTCTCAACTACCAAATCCCTTGAAATTTCCTAAGTGCTGAGAGTGATCAAACTATCTTTGGTTATGTTAATGAAGTGATTTTTGGACCCCACCCAAGGGGTGGGAGCTGGTTGCTAATAGGAGCCAACCACCTGGTTAGAGGATTGGAATTTGCAATCCTACCCCTTGATTTCCTGGAGCGGTGAGGGGTCGAGGTTGAGTCAGTCACCAATCAATGGCCCATGATTTAGTCAATCATGACTACACAATGAAGCCCATAAAAACCCAAAGGACAGCTCCTCAGCCTGTTTTCTGGATAGCTTCCATGTTGGGAGCCCAGAACGCTTCCACACGCCACGTGCCAGGTCCCAAGCTCCAGAAGGATAAAAGTCCCTTCATTCAGGACCTTGCACTAACGTATTTCTTCAACTGGCTATTGATTTGTATTCTTTAATATCCTTTGTAATAAATCAGTAATCTCGTGAGTGAATGAGTTGTTAAGTTCTGTGAGTCATTCTAGGACATCAATCAAACCCAAGGCAGGGGTCCTGGGAAAGCTTTTTAGTGCCAAACCCCAAGGCAAGACATAGCAGGGAACATTCCAGTAACTGTCAGACGGACAATGCGGTTGGAGCTTACAGAGCAAGTTGGAGAGTGATTTAGACACAAATCTCATCCTCAAGATACTGATCATCTAGTAGACAAGAGAAAAAAATAGAAGCAAAGATAATTTAAAGTAAAATGCTTAAAAAGGGACTAAATTCCTATGGGAAAAGAACAGACTGACGGCTGCATGTCCAGACGTGTGGCAAGACTCAGTTGAGGCCAATGGGAAAAATGGGGCTGAGCTAAATCTAAGAGGATTACTTTATCAGTTAACCCTGGTACATAGCAAACCACCCTATAACTTAGTGATTTAAAACGGCCGCTATGCATCCCACAATTCTGAGGGTTGTTAGTGTATGCTGGATCCAGTTGGACAATTCCTTTGGTCTTGGCTTGGCTGTCAGCTGGAGTTCCTCTGCTCTCCATGAGGCTCAACCTCCATCTATCTCTCATATCCTTCTAGCATGTTCTCAAGTCAAGGCCATAGTGTAAGCATAGGAAAGCCAATTATGCAAGAGACTACGGGGAAGGAGACAAGGCGTCCTGAGGCCTCAGCTCCAACTCCGTGCACTGTCCCTTCTGTTGTGTTCTATTGGCTAAAGCAAATCACGGCCCAGAGTCAGAGAGTGGAAATGACCAAGTTACAAGGTAAAAGGACGAGAATTCAAAGAGGCCAGTAATTGGTGTTTTCAGCATAATCAATATACCACAGTTGCTTAATTAGAGAAGTGTAAAGCATTTCAACTGGAGGGAGAAATCAAGCGGTGGGTGATAGAGGGCAAGATTGCAGTCAAGGAGACAAAAATATGTTAAATTTGAAGAATGCAATAGAGAAAAGGGGAGACTCGGCAATGGAAGGAGAAGCCAAGAGGAGTAAGCGGATGAGGCTTGAGGAAAGGGTTAGGCAAGAGGTCCAGAACCAACTTCATACATATGCAAAGAGAGGACGCTGCTGATGCTCTCCAGAACAGTGCCTCCTGTGGCTCTGTATGCAGCCCCTCCCACCTTTTATCTCAAGGTCTCTTGTTGCAACCCCACTCCTTTGCCATTTCCACATTGTGGAAAGGCTGTTATCTCGGGGGGGGGGGGGGGGGGGGGGGGGGATTCATCAAAAGGTTGTTTAATTAGGTCTTGAAATAGAAGTAGATTTCTATACACAAAATACACAAGTGCTTTAAGCACTGACGGTGTTATGTTAACATCATACTTAATTCTTAGATACAGAATTAACTGAAATCATTGAGGCCAAAAGAAATAGAGCTTGTAGATGTCAATTCCTTTATCTCAATGATTTTCAACTTTCTTTTATAGCAGAGCTGTTTGGTAAAAATGAAATTTTGCATAGAACCCTAATATGGAAAGCAGATGAGAGCACATCTTAACAATATGCATTTACTTCCTAAGTTCCTCTTTATAACACTTACTTAAAAATCTATCATTAAAATAATGAGGCTATTCTGATAAAGTAGTAACTCTGAAGTTAGGGATAAGAGTTATGATCTTAAAACAGCTTGAGCATCTAATATATTTTGTTATTTTGTTTGCGTTGTGCAGTATTGAGAAAAATCTTCTTTCACATAGATAAGTAGTAATACTCGCTTATAGAATTTTACAGAAGTGGAAAAGTGCTACCCTGGGATTAAAACAAAATCCCACTACAGGGTACAGAGTTCATGGCTTTTAATTAATGACACATTCACGTTTTAGAGAGAGAGAAAGAGAGAGAGAGAGAGGGAGAGGCTTTGGGAGAAGATGCACGCACACGCACACACACACACACACACACACGCACAAAATAAGTTAATTCTTTGATAGCCATTGTATGTAAGTTGGTTATATGATATAATGAAGTGTGTACATTATTTTTAATTATAGTTTTTACAGTAAGTTTTTTAAGTTAACTTACACACACTTGTGTTGTCACAATTGCTTTTGTCCGGAAGCATCCACCATTCCCCGGAACACAGCTTTGAAAGAACTATAGAGAAGACAGAAATATAGACATGCTATAGCCTCGGGAAAGAAAGTAAAGGAAAAACATGATTTTGGGGTCATATTTGTGTTCAGATTTCACCTGTGTCACTTACTAGCAATGTGATCTTGATCACCTTCTTTAATCTCTTTGGGCCTTAGTTTCCCCTCTTTATTATTAGTATTTTGACCCTTATTTCACCCAATTGTTATGGATCCTTAATAAAGGTTATTTCTTTTTTGCTCAACCCTGTTCAATCTCTTTTTATATCAGGAATGAAAAAGATCAGATCTTTGATTTGCTCAAGTGTTTCTCTAGATGTCCCATGTTCTAATAGCATCAGCCTGTCAGGTTGTATCCACGATGTTTGTAATTCGGGTACCAAATTGATTTTTGAAAGCACTCTGGGCCTGCTCTGTCCATGTCGGATAAGCTCCAAGCATTAATTATGCACCAATATTGATGTTTTTGTCTGACAAGGTCTAATGTCACCGTATTCAAATCTGCCTGCTTCCTTGTTAGAAAACCCTTCAAAATGTGGCCTTGAAAGAGACAGCATGTGTCACCTGCAATATCTGAGATGTCCCAGAATTGAAGCCTTCAATTAGAATTGAAGACAATACCTTTCCTTGTCCTGGGCCCTGAAGAAAAGGAACTGGTGGGCTTTGTGAAAGCAGTTTGAGGTGTGGTTACATCAAGCATTGCTCAAAAGAAGGCAGTTCCCTCGTGTGGTGCTCAGTACATGGTGGTGCTGTGAACATTTTGAATACATTTGGATTTGCAGTATACACAAGTCGGGTAGTGCAGTTTGTATTTAGAAGCCTATTTATTTGCTCACTGGTATGGTAAGCATGAATATCCAGCCAGATCTACCTGATTTCACAGAATCATTCGAGGAATTGGGGTCGACTTATTTTTAAAGAATTATAATCATACAAATGCCAGTGCCTCTGACTGAAACTGAGCAAATAAAACAATGGCAGTCTCATTCACATGTCCTTACTGGAACCATTTAATTCACCCAGCAAATAATTGCTGTGCTCTGAATATACTCATATGTCAGGCACTGTTCTAGGCACTGGGAACCCCCAGGGCACAGACATGCAAGCTCTGCTCTTGTGCAGCATTTATGCTAACGACACATAATTTAGACATTCTCATTTCCTAGAGTTTAGCTAAGACGACTGCAAGGCAGAGAAAGGCAGCTGAATAAATCTCTTCTGTGAATTTAGGATTTTTGTTAAAATAAAGGAGTTTGCTAATTCCATCTCAAGCAACTCCTAAGAAACATACTCAAGAATTCTGAATATAATTAATGTTTCACTCATATTGAGCTGTACTATGGATGTCTTCACGATGTCAGGGAAATTGTAGGAGGGCTCTTACACAGAATAATTATTCTACTCACTCTGCATTTTCTGAAGGGGAATTGGGTCAGTGATGGTTGGTCATGCCTACTTGTCCACTAAAGAAAAAAAAAAAAAGAACCCTCACTTCTGAGAAGGAGTAGTTAATAGAAGTGATTTTACAGGTATCTGAAAAAATGGGAGGGGAGATTTTTTAGATCGCCTAAGATATTTTCTTCTTTATTGTTTTCTCTCTATTTTTCTTTCAAAAACATTTTGAGTGTGTGCCTTGTCCCTGGTATTACATGAGATTGGGAGAAGAAGGCAAATGAAACATGGCCTTAACATTCACAAAATTCACAATCTCATTTTTCCAATGTAAATGTGAGTAAATGAAATCAGTTTATCGTAGGACTTACACTTGATTTCTTCTGGAATTCGTAGGATGCTCACAATGTAATGGAAGTCATAATAAGCCAGATCTCCAAAGATTGATTTTTTGATCTTTTCTGTATCACTTGGAGAGGACATTAAACCCTTATCTATTTCAGTTTCCTCATCTGAAGGAAAGGATTTCACAGAATTGGTTGTGAGAATTATTGAAAACTGTCAATGTGAAATGTGATGAAAGAGTAAAGCCCCAAATAAAAGTGATGGACTGTGATGGATATAACTCATGGTAATTGCTGTAAACCTTCCACTCTGAGAAAGTTGGGAGTAATGGTGATAGTAATAATAGCTAGCCTTAACTTATTAACCTAACTTATTAACACTTATTTATTCTATGCACTTGTCAAAGGAAATTGTAAATACTACCCCATGTAATATTCAACTTAGCCCTATGGGTCAGGTGTTATGCTCACCTCCATTTTTAAAAGGAGGGTACTAAGGTAAGGCGATGTTGAATGATTTTTCTAAAGCCACATAGTAAGTGGTAGAGACCATATCTGAAACTGAAAGTCTGGCTTCAGAGGTCTATTCCAATATACTAAACACCTGCAGTGTGCTAAGCACTGCAGTAGGTGTTGTAGAAACTACAAAGATTAAAAAACCATAGTCCCCATCTCAAAGTGTTTATATTCTAATGAGAGAAACAAATAGGCACGATTATATAATGACAATAGGATATGTGGTGAATGCATTGAGTTGACCATTCCATGAATAAAGAGAGTAGACGAAGTCGGTATGTCGTGGTCTACGGTGTCATGCTGACAGATGTGATCCTGGTCAACAGCCAGTGAAGCTTTTGAGCTGGGGAGTATATTTTAGGAAAGCCACCTGTGGCTATGGGAAGACTAAACAGGAGGCGATCGGCGAAGCTGGAGGTCAGGAGGTGAGTAAGGAAACCGTGGCATCAGCCCAAGGGAGAGAGAACCAGAGCCTGACGCAGAGGCTCAAAGTGAATTCATCCATTTCCTAGGTTTGTTCAAATTCTATAGGAAGGAAGATGAAATCCAGACACAAGTGCCATCTTGAAGGGGAAGAGAACAACCAAAGCACCAGCTTAAACGATCCCCATGGGAAATATGAATACTGAGTGTGGGAACAGGGGAGGCCCCCTTTCCATGTGCGAGTCCCCTCTGATAGTCCCCTTTGCAGATCTCACAGAGTAAAAGGAGAGCTATCTGAGCCCAGGGAACTACTTGGGTCACATTTTACTAAGGAGGGAGGGTACTGAGCCTCCAAAGCATGCCCCATGTTCTGCTCATGTATTGCATATCCAGCCTCAAACCCAGGCAAGGCTGTCTCTTGGGGCAGACCAGCCAGTCTCTGGCCATGCCAGCTTCTCCACCACTCAGAAAACTCTACAAGCTGAAGCATGGTGGGTCTCAAGTTTTGGCCGTCTCTCTCTCCTCAGCATCCTGGCCTCAAGGGGTAGGTTCAATACAGATAATGTAGAGGGATCGGGACCTCTGTGTGGGCCTCTGGTCCAAGCCATGTACTTGAATCTAACTTATCAGAAAGCTTTTCCTTGAGAGAGGAGACTCTTGTAGAGTCTCTCATTGTTCCGTACATGTAACTCAAAAAGACGAAAGATGACAAATGTTGTCAAGGATACTGAAAAAAGGGAACCCTTGTAAACTGTTGGTGGGAATGGAATGTAAACTGGTACCGTCACTGTGAAAACAGTATGGAGATATCTCAAAAACTTTAAAATAGAACTACCATATGATCCAGAAATCCCACTTCTGGGTATATGACCAAAGGAAATGAAATCAGGATCTCGAAGAAATGTCTGCAGTCCCATGTTCACTGCAGCATTATTCAAGAGAGACTCACAAAAGCAGAGAGTAGAATGGTGGACTCCAGGGGCGGAGGGGAGGAGGAAATGGGGAGACGCTGGTCAAAGGGTGCAAAGTTTCACTTATGCGGGACAAATAATTTCTGGAGAAATAACACATGGCATGGTGACTATAGCTAATAATACTCTATTGCTAAGAGGGAAAATCTCATCACACAAACAAAAAAGGAGACATCACTATGGGATGTGATGAATATTTGAATTCTTAGCTTGATTGCAGTGACCATTTCACAATGTATATGTATATCAAAACACCAAGTTGTACACCTCAAATACATACAATTTTTGTCAATTGTAACTCAGTAAAGTTGAAAAAATAATGCTTTTAATTAAAAACAGAATAATATCCCTAGAACAGTGCCTGATTATAGAAGGGGCTCAAAACTATTGGTTCCCTTTATCCTTCCTTAGCACAGGAGGTGCTCAATAAGACCCCTGCAGAGCTGAACTGAGTTGGTGACCACGTATGACGGGAGATTTATATTTTGTGGTGGTTAAGTACATAGTCGCTGGAGTAAAATTACTTAGAGTTGAGTCTCCACTCCTCCTCTACCAGCAAGAGCAAAGCAGCAAGTGTTCTCACCACTCCGAAGCTCCTGGCACATGCGATGGGTCTAACAGTACCGCCCCACGGGTTTACTGTAAAAAGGAAAAGCATGGCAAGTGCATAGTAAAGCGTCAGACACACACACTTGGTATGTGTCTGTGAGGACTGTTGGGTTGTGCTCTTCCTCCTCCTGTTGTTAGATGATTGCCTTTGAGAGCTCCACCACGGCCATGCAACCCAGCCTAATAGTCCCAGCTCACACCATCAACACATCTGCCAGTGCCAAACATATCCTGTAGTATCAGAGGGTGTGAGAGCATTTGGACCCTGTTTCCATTTTCTGGGCAATTGTCTTCTAACTCTGCCGTTGCCTTAGACATCAACCCCACTAATTCCTGCAGCTGGCCTCTGCTGCCGTAGAAATCTCACCCATGGGAATGGCATGGATCCACGGCTGGAAGCAGCTCCTGCAGGCAGGTGGCCCATGTCAACTCAAACTCAAAGGAAAGAGATGGCATCTATATCCCCTTTACTGTTTCCATCTTACTGTTCTGGGGGCCCCCAAATTAAGAAGTCAAGGCGCCAACAGACAGCCCCATCTACCCCAAGTGAACGAAAAATACAGGCCAGGGAGAGTCCCACATCCCTTAGAAACCACCTAGCCCTGCCCATTTTACAGCGAATGACTTTTCCAAGGTTGCACGGGGAGTGAGTCCTTTCTCCATGGAGGACCACTGTGCCACCCAAATCCCAGAGGTGTCATCGACATAGACTGCACGTGCACGTAGAGTGTCACGTCAAAGCAGCCCTCTGTCATCACTCACGTTCTTCTCCTCTATCAAAACACACATCAGTTCTGAACTATAAATAACTTTGTTCCCCGGTAAGGCCACCCTTGCCTCTGTCTTGACACCATCATTAACGAGAGTGAAGAGGGGACAAGACTTCTCCCTGGAAGACTCAAGACTCTTCATCACAGTCTGCCTCGGAGACCTTCAGGATAAATCCCACCGTGCACTGCAGCCCTGTTTGTATCAATCCGCACAAAAGCCAGGACTTGGAAGTGGTCTCGCAAAGCCAGACTCTCATCCTCACGCTGCTCTGGATATCCCCAAGTCTCACTCCTCCCCTCACCTCCCCAGACCCTTCCACAGTGCCCACCACAAATCAGAGTCTTCCCGCAGCAAGAGCTGCTGGAACTTCAGCCACTTCCTGAAGGTCCCTTCAACTGCCTTGGTCCCCATGGACGCCAGCTGATCCCCGAGGAAATTCTTCTCTGAGTCCTCTTTTCCACTGTGCCTGAGGAAGCTGGGGTTGATGCTCAACTTTTTCCTCATCACCTTTTCTAGATCATCCTGTTTTCCTCCTATACACACACCCCCACACACACACACACACACACATTAAAATTGAAGCTGATACCATTAGTCCCTGCCACCTCTCTGTGCCTGTCATCCACAAACCCTCAAGTCTCTAGCCCTTATTACTTAAAGCTCTTAGTCTGTGGGTCACTGTACTATCCATTACTTCTAGTATAATTATTTGTTAGCATATAAATATAAGCCTCAGTTATACCCTCTGTGAAATGGGACCAACCATACCAACCTTTCCTACCTCAAAAGGGATGTATGATCCTTCTGACGAGGATCATATGAGATAATGCAAATGAAAGCACCGTAAGGAGTACAGAATACCATTCACCTAAAGACTTTATTTTGCAGGCTGTACACTTATAAGGTACCTCTCAGTCCCAAATGTGGGGAAAACAAATTAGTAAATAGTCATAAATTGAATAAATCTTGTGCAAATGTGTCTGTCTCAAAGGAAAGGCAAGATCTAGCTTCATTTCAGCGGACTTTCTAGTCTAATGACCTAAAATTCACTGCTTTGCTTTTATTCTCATCCCACTGTGCTGCAGCCCACATGAAAATGTCTGATAAACTGGGAGCTTCTTTTGATGCATAGAAAAAAGATGTTTTCTATTCCAAGCACCCATATCTTTTCAGAATATTTTCTTCATATTCTTCTGGGAGTTTGATCTCACATTATTTCTCTTTTGATTCAAAGGGTGGGGGTGGGGGTGGGGAACCCACGGGATTTTTCATTTATTTATTACAGAAGGGCATGTAAGGCTTGGTTTCAAAGTTGACTTCTGGATTTCTACACTGACTCATGCATGTCGGGAAGCTGGCCTGACCTCTTGGGAGGAAAGCTTAGTGAAGGTCAAAAGATGTGTCTCATTGACACATGGGACCTCAGACATTCTGACCCAGATCTATGTCTCCAAGCTGCGAGGACAGGGGCAGGGGACGCAGCAGCATCAACGTGATGGAAGGGGCGGCTGAGAAGGTCTTTCAGCCACCTGACTCTTCAGTTTGGACTCTGACCTCTACTACATTTCTGCCATGAAAAAGAAACGCATTCCTTTATTTTAAAGTATTAGAATTTGATTCCATTTCAATTCAACAGATGCTTATTGAGCACCCGTGTCTATTTTGTGCCACACATTGGGCTAAGAGCTATAAAGATGAAAATTATTCATCCTGGGAAAGGAGGTCAAGAACACCAGGACCCAGACCGCCTGGGTTCAAATCCCAGCTCCACCACTCACTGGATGTCAGATGTTAGTCAAGTCTCTTCATCTGTCTGAGCCTGAATTTCTTCATGTGTAAAGCGAGATGATAACAACAGCACAGTACCAGCCATATGGTGTTTTAATTCTCACAGAACACATAATACAGTACCTGGTCCATGACTGTGCATTGATATGATGAGGATAAGGATGGTTTTCTAAATGACAGTAAGCAAAAGTAACATGAACCCCGTCTTCATACTCTAATGAAGAGCATAGACGTTAATCAAATAATAGCTACATAAACTTATAATTGCAAAAGTGCTACAGTGTGTTATGTTAGTGGCCCTTCCAACATCTGTCCCAACCCTCCTCCATTGTGTACTAACCATGTGCTTTTGGGGTGGGAGTAGGAAATAAACCCAATCTCAGCTCTACAGATACCTTCTAAATGGCCCAATCCAATTGTGTAACGTCCAGTCTGTTGCCACTACGATTGACTCACAGGTGGTCACTTGACTTAAAGCTGTCTAATCAAAAGGAAACGCAGGACCTTTAGAGTGAGGAAGAGAATTTCCTTTCTCTATCACTAAATGTGACAGAGGAAATGTTTGACCCAGCAGCAGTTAGCCGCCATTTTTCAACCACTAAAGGAGCCAAGCTTAGGAGGAAACCAATACTGTGGAGCGCAGAAGTGAAATACATAAAGATAATGGGTCTTTGGTAATATTGTGGAGCCACTGGGTCTGACCTCACCTGAAACCTGCAATACCTTGAGAATATCCAGACAAAAAGTGGTCTTCAATAATACAGAGAAAAAGAACCAATTAAAAAATGGGCAAAGGATCTAAATAGACATTACTTTAAGGAAGAGCTACAAATGACCAATAAGCACATAAAACGGTACTCAGCATCACTAGTCCTCATGGAAATGCAAATCGAAACCTCAATGAGATGTCACTGCACACCCACTGTCATGGCTAGAATCAAAAAGTCAGATACAAATAAATGCTGGTGAGAACATGGAGAAACCAGGATCCTTCTACACCATTGGTGGGAATGAAATGTGTTGTAGTCACTTTGGAAAAGAGTCTGGCAAGAGAAATGACTAAATGTAGTTTCCATATGACCTAGCAGTTCCACTCTTTGGTATTTACTCAAGAGAAGTGAAAACACCTGTCTACCCAAAGACTTGTACGTGAATGTTTACAGCAGCATTATTCATAACATCCAACAGGTGAAACAACCCAAATGTCGGTCAGTTGATGATGAACAGATAAACAAAATATGATATACAATTAAATACTTCATACAATGGGATATTATTCAGCTGTCAAAGAAATGAAGTAATGATACATGTTATGACCTCAAAAACATTATGCTAAGTGAAAGAAGCCAGTCACAAAACACTGCATATTATATAATTCCATTCATAGAAAGTGTCCAAAACAGGCAATCTAGAGACAGAAAGTGTATCAGTGGTTGCCTAGGGCTGGGAGGGATGGGGGCACAGGGGAGTGATAGCTAAAAAGGTATGGGATTTCTTTTTGCAGTGATGAAAATAGTCCAACATTGACTGTAATTGACTGTAGTGATGATTGTGAATATATTAATACTAAAAAACATTGAATTGTAGGTGTACTTGAAGTGGGTGAATTGTGTGGTATGTGGATTATATTTTAATAAAGCTGTTAAAAATGAATAAATTGCCCTTATTATTTAAGTCAGTTTGGAGTTGGGTTTTAGTTACTTGCAACTGAGTGCTTTCTAATATAATTGCTATGAATAAAAACCCTGGGGGCCATGAGAGTCTATGTCTCAGTTACCTTTACAAGCATCAAATCTGGACATGGAGGATATAGACATCAGGAACAGAGATCCTGGGAGGTGAAACATATTAGAAACAGTCTGGCTCTGCTCCTCTATGCCAGCCAGGCCTTAGAGGTTCCCAGTTCTGCTCTCCCTCCTCTGTCTGCAGAGGCCACCATTGGCCCTCACCTGCAGATGGTTCGAGAGGCCATTCCAACATGAGGTGGGACATGGCTCTCAGCATCTTCAGCTGATCTTGTGACATGTCACTCGTTTTTAACCTTAAGACCTTGATGCATTTCGCATCACGGTACCTCACCTTCTCCTTCTTAAAGCCCCATCCTCTCTCTCTCCTCTAGCTCTGTGTGCATGACTTCCTAGAAATTTAGGTCAGTGTTTTTTTAATAACATGTCCAGATCCTACATAAGTCTGGGCCTTCACTTTCTCTTGTAATTTATCCATTGTTAAAACAGAAAGAAACTATGCATGGGACAACAGTTAGCAAAATGCCTGCACCTAGTATGTGCCCAGAAAATGTTAGTTTTCTTCCCTCTCCCTCTCAGTAGACCTCCCATTTGCTCACCGACTACCTGACCTCCAAGTTTCTCCAATCTTTTGCATTGGCCCTGCTAGCCCACCTTTTCTTTGGAAATTTTTTGGAAGGCTGTTTGTTGAATCACCCCCAGCTCTAACCTTGGTCACCAGATATCCGATGTGTTGACCAGTAGACGAGTTAGTTTCCATGGGCCCTTCATCAGTGACTGCCCCATCTGGCAATAACTAAAACTGGTGATGCCAGCGAAATAACAAAATACATCTGCAAGACTATAAGGCTGAATGTAAGTACAGCAGGGCAAAAAATATCTGTCCTGCTCACCTTGGATCCACAGACAGTAGCACAAAGGCTGACACAGGGTATATTCTTGGAAGATGTTTAAGTGATGAAAAACCCTCATTTTACTGAAATTATTATCTAAACGGCTGTCCCATCTGGAACACTGGAATGTGCCCTTGGGCAGCACTGCTGTTCGATCATCCTCAGTAACTCCAGAGTCTAGCACAGAGCCTGTATCAGAGTAAAGCACTGAGTATATACTGGCTGAGTCCTTTGCTTCCGTAAAGTCATTACCCAGCTAAATAAGATGGCTGCTCCCTCTGAACACTCACAACTTCTTGGATGAAACTTTTGACGCACTTCCCTAGTTTCTGCCTGGCACTGTCATGATTTGCAAGAAAGGTTGCTTCCTCCCATGAGACTGCGAGCTCTTCTAAAGGTGGGGTTCCCATTTCATCCAACTTCTGGGGCTCCTGCTGGTTGCACAGAATAAAAAGCAGGAGAGAAGCTCATTAAATATACTTGTTGAATAGCAGGTAGATGATTGAATGAACACAGGAATGCAAGGAGAGTGAGAATTACTTGGCAGAGGGAATAAAGCCACGGTTTCTGGAAGGTTGCAACATGGTCTGACCCTGTGATCACGATACATTAGTAGATATCTTGTTTGCTTCATTATTTCCTTCCCTCCCCAGGCTGTAAGTTTCCCGAGAACAGCACCCATATCTATGGTGCTCACCACATCCTCACTGCTTCACGCATAGCAAGGGCTCAGGAAATGTGTTCACCCACCCAGCAACTCCCCAAGGCCCCAGCATTCACTTGCACCTCTCCTGCTTCTAATCCTGCCATGAACAGCGCATGCTCTCCACCTTCTAAATAATGATACAATCGCAGTGGTGATCAGCCTCCTTCCATGTACCCTGCTTCCGCCTTTGTACTTTTCCAACTGGCTTGAATCATCTCGTCTGCAGTTACTTCCAAGGCATGCAAGCCAGATTCCGCTGTATCAAATGATCAAGATAAACGGCTGGAGTATTTTTCTGAGTAAAATCTCTGCAGATTTCAGTACATAAATCATTTGTTGTGAAACCTCTCATTGTCTTTAGGCAAGGCTATCACGTGGGGGAAATTCTATCTATTTATGAATCCAAAGTCAGGGGATTAGGAACAGTTGGAGGAAAGAGATTACAACATAAAAATAAGATTTATCTCTTAATAGTCTCCTTACATATATCCCTCCACCCCTTTCCCTGACTCACTTTTCAGCATGGCGTAGGAATTCAATTTCATGTTTGTTCCACAGAATCACAGAGGAAAAAGCAGATCTTCAGAGGGAGAATTTAGAGAATACTTGAGTTCCATATCAATTCAATCAATCTTGTTCAGGTCTCAGATTGAAAGTCACTCCCTCAGAGAAGCCTCCCATGATGTCTTAGGCTATACTAGATCCTTCTTATTAGTCACTCCCATAGTACGTGTTATTGCTTTTGTTAAAAGTATAGTTAGTACGCAATATATTAGTTCCAGGTGTACAACACAGTGATTTGACATTTTTATACCTCACAATGTGATCGCCCCACTAATCAAGTAAACATCTGCCACCGTGCAAGCTTACCCCAATATTATGGACTATGTTCCCCTTCCCCCTTACACCCATCCCCCTCCCTTCTGGTAACCATCCCTTTGGTCTCTGTTTCCTGTTATTACTTTTATTGCTCTTGTCACAGCTAAAATGCTCTTGCCACAAATATATGTATTTGTTTGTTTGCCTGCTTAATGCCTGTGTTCCTCAGCAGACTGCAAATTCCTTTACAGAGGGATCCTGACGGTATTTGCTTTCCACTGTATCTCTGACCCCTCACATAGAGCCTAGCGTAAAGTAGATGCTGAGCAAACATCTGTTTTCAATAAGTACACGATGAGATGTTCCCTGCCTCTTCAACATTAATCACCAAAAAATGAAGCACTATTTAATTCTTTCAAGTATTTTAAATTTTACAGACTAGACATGAAATGTTACTTTTTAATAAAATGTTTACTCTTTGCAAACCATTCCATATGTTATCTCATATAATAGTCTCCACAACGCCAAAACCTGGCCAAATAGATAATATCCCCATCCTAGTGATAAGCTTCAATGACTTGTCCAACATGTGTCGGCCAGGAATGGTAGAGGCGGGATTAGAACTCAAATACGTTAACTTCCAATTTCAAATTCTTGCCACTGTGCTCTGTACTCTCCCTCCTGAAAATCACAGGGATGCAGAAGGAATTTATTTTCCGATGGAAAATTTTTTCTGCTTGCTGGCTCTCCATCACTAGAAGGAACAAAAGAAGTAAAAATGACTGAAAACTAAAAAGAAGATTATGTTTTCCTTGTTCTCTTTAAAACTGCAGAAAATCAGCAGCCACGATTCTGGACATGGTCAATGTTTTCTAAACTCTGCTAAATAGCATCTGCCTGCAAAAGGGGTTTTCAGACAACCTCGCAGGCTGTTAGCCCCTGGCGCTAGGTCCTGCTCTGTGCAAGATTCATCTTTTGGTGCATTGATCCAAAAGACTTTACAACCAACAAGCTCTCACAAAAGCAGGTAGACACAGAAGCACACCCACACCTGCACACACGAAGTTGCGTTTGAACTGAAAGATAAACCACCAAAGCTCACAAATGTGCTCATGATGTTTTCACAGACTAGCGGTACGTTGTTTCCTTCACCACAATGGCACTCATAGCATCACAAAGGCACTAATTCACACATCTCTGCACACAAATGCATCCTCCTAAATGTTTAATTATAACCCACACCAATACAGTTTGCAACATACAGTCCTTTTATGTCCATTCCCCCACTTTACTCCCATAGTAACTCATGTGTCATTTGATTAAAACAAGAAAAAAAAAAAAAAAAAGAGATGTCAACCAACCCAACGGTTCAATAGGAGTCATTAACCTGAACCTGATAGGATGGGTTTCGGAGGGTCTCTGACCTCCCCTAAAACGGGATATGCATACATTTTTTCCCCATGGAATGTTACGGTCCATAGATTTCATGCTTATGCCCCTTCTTCCCAAGAAAGGTTTCGGACCACCAAGTTTGGGGGATGACCGCATTAACCAGAGATATATACCAATCTATACAAAGTTCACAAAGTAGCTTTTCCTCCTTTTCCTTACTTATTCACACATCTGCAACCCAGTGAAGTTCACCTTGCAATTATGATTTCTTGATAGATGAAGACACAGAGCACAGACAACTCTAAGCTCACATCCACCAACACCCACTCATTTTTTTCCCCCACCTGCCACTCTTCCGTGATGGAAAAAGGAGAAGAACTGACATCTGAGCCCATTGCCTTCGCTACAGAATTTCACACGTTTTCTCCTCCTACCTGAGCCGTGAGGTCACATACAGGTTATGCATCTGAAACCAACTCAGGCAACTGAAAAGTAACCCTTTGAATCAGAATTTTAGATTTTTTTACTCCCCACAAAGTTCATATAATATTTCCAACAGAGAATAAAAATTCAAGACATTATCAAGTCCATCTTGAATAGCTCTACAAACAGATGTCCAAAGAGCTAACCATGTTTTCTTCTCTTTGCCTGGAATGTTCTTCATCCAGACAGCCACAGGACGCGCTCTCTCACTTTCCTCAAATCTGTATTCACATTATAATTCACACCTCCCCTGACCAGACAGTGAAATACCCACCTCCACCCTCCCACTCACCCCCACAGTGCTCTAGCACTTGCTTAGTTTTTCTCTTTAGCACTTACCACCTCGGATTATATTTTTGCATATTTATTTGGTTATATTTATTATATATTTATTTGGTTATGTGTGTAGTGCTTGTCTCCCTGTGCTAGAACGCAACCTCCATGAGGTGGGGACTTGATGCATTTCTCTTGCTGTTCCAAGACCTAGAAAAGACACTCAGTAAACATGTGTTTCATGAGTGACGACTTACCAGAAAAACTATAGCAGTATCAGTAGTTTTCAGAGAAGATAAGTACTTGACCAAGGTCACCCCTCAATCAAAGAATGTCAAGCTGAGGTCATCTTCTAAGTACTATAGTTCTGCGACCTCATCGCCACCTTCCACATTTCATCGCATTTCTCTTTGGGAAGCACAGACTTACGATGGACATCAGAGCTGGTTTGATCTGGGGCTCAGCAAAGTCATGATAAACCTGATTTTTTAATCTTTCTGCTCTGCATTCTGGGATGTTGGCTTTATTCCAAGACTGGGTATCATCTGAGTCCAGTCAGGAAAACAAAAAACAGATATGCTACATCTTTCATTGACATATTTTTTAAGAAAATTCTAATTCACATGCAGTTATAAGAAATAATACAAAGAGATCCTTTGTATTATTGTCCAGTTTACCCAATGATGAGATTTTGTAAAGCTATAGTATAACCTCACAGCCATGACACTGACATCGATGCAATCCACTGATCTAATTCCTATCTCCCCATTTCACTTGTGTGTGTGTGTGTGTGTGTGTGTGTGTGTGGTGTGTGTGTGTTGCACTCTATACAGTTTTAATTTTGTCACCTGTGTAGGTTCACGGCCCCACCACTTCAGTCAAGGTAATGAACATTTCTAAGATCTCAAGGTTCTCTCATGGTGCTCTTTCATAACCACACCTACTACACCCTGCCCGCACCATCCTGAACCCTTGGCAATCACTAATCTCTTCTCAATTTATACAACTTTCTGATTTCAAAAGTGTTATGTAACTGGAATTATACACTGTATAACCATTTTGAATTGGCTTTCTTCACTTGGCACAATTCCCTGGATATTCATCCAGGTGGTTACATGTACCACTAGAGTGTCCCTTTTTCTTGCTGAGTAAAATTTCATGGTATAGATGTACCACAGTTAGAGTTTAACCATTTACCTGTTGAAGGACATCTAGGCTGTTTCCAGGTTTGGGGTGATAATGAATGAAGCTGTTATGAACATTTGTGTACAGGTTTCTATGTGAACACAAGCTTCCAGTTCTTTGGGATAAATGCCTATGAGAGCATTTGCTGGGTCATACGATTCAGTTTCTCTGTAACCTTGCCAGCATTTTGTGTTGTAACTGTTTTTTATTTTATCCATGGTGATAGTACAAATTAACAAGTGGGACGATATCAAACTAAAAATCTTCTTCACAGCAAAAGAAACCAACAATAAAAGACAACCTATAAAATAGGAAAAAATATTTGCAAATGATATATCTGCTAAGAGGGTAATAGCCAAAGTATACAAAGAACTAAAAAAATAAAGAAAACAAACAATCTGATTTTTAAAATGGGTAGAGGAACTGAATAGACATATTTCCAAAGAAGACATATTAATGGTCAACAGGTATAGAAAAATGTGTGCAACGTCACTCATTGTCAGGGAAATGCAAATTAAACCACAATGAGATATCACCTGATACCTCCTGGAATTGCTATCATCAAAAAGATAAGAGATAACAGGAGCTGGTGAGATTGTGGACAAAAGGGAACCTCGGTGTACAGTTAGTGGGTAGGTACATCGGTGCAGCCACTATGGAAAAACAGTATGGAGCTTCTTCAAAAAATTATAGATAAGGAGAAAGTGAGGGGATTAGAAAGCACAATTGGTAACCACAAAATTGCCACAGAGATACGAAAGACAGTTTGGGGAATACAATCAATAATGTTGTAAAGATTTGGTAGGGTATTTGATGGACACTTGTCTTATTAGGGAGAGCACGTCATGGATGGTGTAGATGCCTGACCACTGCAGTGTACACCTGAAGTTGAAGCTGAACAATAATGAATGTCAACTGTAATTTAATATATATATAGTCACGGGATGTGGAGTATAGCAGGAGGAATAGAGTTAGTGGAACTGTAACAGCTATATATGTCAGAGGGTTAGTAGATTGGGAGAGGAGGTTATCACTTTGTGAGAGGTATAAATGTCTAACTATTATTAGATTGTTTTGTATACCTGAAACTAATAATAAAAAAAATTACAACTAGAACTACCACAGGATTCAGCAATCCTCCTTCTGAGTATATATCCAAAGGAAATGAAAACACGTTCTTGAAGAGATATCTGCACCCGCCCTCCCCCCCACCGCCGTGTAGCATTATTCATAATAGCCAAGATATGAAAAAAAAAAACCTAAGTGTTAATCAACAGCTGAATGGATAAAAAAGATGTGATATATATATATATATATATATATATATATATATATATATATATATATATATTCGATGGAATACTATTCAGCCGTGAGAAAGAAGGAAATCTTGTCATCTGCAACAACAGGGATAGACTAGAAGGTATTATGCCAAGTGAAATAAGTCAGGCAGAGAAAGACAATTTGTGTATGATCTCACTTATAGGTGTGATCCAAAACCCTGAAGTCAAAAACAGAGAGTAGAATGGGGGGAATGCGGAGATGCTGGTCAAAAGGTACCAACTTCCAGTTATAAGATGAATAGAGAGACCTAATGAAGCATGGCGATTATAGTTAACAACGCTATTGCATGGAAAACCTTGCCTTGGTCTCAATTTCGGGAGGGAGGCTTTCAGTCTGTCACTATTCAGTGTTATGTTAACTGTAGGTGTTTTGTAGATGCTCTTTATCAAGTTGAGGATAGTCCTCTCTATTCCTGGTTGGCTGAAAGTTTTTATAATGAATGAGCCCTGGATTTTTCACATATTTTCCAGTGTCAATTGATATGATAGGGTTTTTCTTCTTTAGTTTGTTGATATAGTGGATTACACTGATATATTTTAAATGTTGAAACAGCATTTCCTACCTGCAATAGAACTCATTTACCAGCACGTATAGTTCTTCTTACACATCGATGTATCTGAAAAAGGACATCATCTCATTGCTCCTTCCTTATAACTGGGAGCTCAGATCTGGCGACCATCAGAATCACTTGAGGAGGTGTTTAAAGATAGATTCCCAGTGCCCTGCCGCAGATCTATAGGAGCTAAGTCTCCAAGGGTGAGGCCCCTGTCTTTTAAAATACTACTTCCAAATAATTATAAATGATGAGCCAGTTTGGAACCCCTATCCTGTATCCCACTCCCTTGTTGTCCCCCCAAAACTATAATCAGTGCTGCTACTCCCTCTTAATAAAAAGCATACCTGGAGAACACCACCTCTGCCTTTGGATGGATTTGGGGATTTCAAAAGGTGCTTATAGAGTAGAACTAGAATTTGCACAGAGAAATCTTTCATTTTCACTAGGAAGGGATGGCTCTGTGCTTGTCCTGTGTTTCCTTTTGTGTCTCCAGCAAACCAGAATGGCCAGAGAAATGAGTGAAAACATAGCAGCAGCAGGAGCTAAGAGGAATCTCCCGAAAACTATTTGTAAAGACATAAAGTGCCACCTTCTTCTTTTCATTGACTATTCAAATCTTACTCATTATTTGGCTTAGGACTGACCGGACCAACTAGTTAAGTCTTTCCATGAAGCTACCAGCTTCTTAGTAATTTTGGTCTGCCCTATGCCGTGGACCCCTGAGAATATACAAGAATTTTTATCCATAGTTACTGACTACTGCGGTCTCCCAATTATTTCAATTGTACAAAATGTTTATTCCAGGAAAGAAGGAGCAGGAAGGTGGAATCGTTAAAGCTGGTGTTGAGTTGACAATGCACTCAGCTAGGGACCTTGTTACCTCGCTCAATGTCCCTGAGCTTCAGACTTATTCTCAGGGGAATGAAAGGGGTTTCCTAGACATTCTCAAGGAATCACCAAAAAGATCGGTGAGATAATGGGTGTAGAACAGTACCATAGAAACAAGAAATACCATTAATGCTCACAAAGGAGGTTTGCTGGACTATGTTTTCATAAATACGTACAGGAGTCCTCATTTTGCTTAACAATAAAACCCAAACACGCTGACTCCGCTTTTAGGAACTTCCAAGAGTTACTACCCAACCCCCCGTCCAATGTTATCCTTGTTGTTCACCCATTCAGCTAATAATAATTGAGGACCTACTGTGTTCCAGGGCCTGTGCTAGCTACTGGACACACCGTGGTGGACCTCTCGGGGCTTGATTTTAACGCAAGGCAAGCAGAGCTTGAAGGATGAGTACACACGAGTGGTGGCTGACACAGCAGTCAGCTGCATGGTGCAACTGGCATGTCTGATGTGGGGTCACAACTTCTGCTAGAGGATTGGAAGGATCTCCTCAAGCAAATGACATTTCAGTCCAGTCATAGTTAGCTAAGAGATGGAGGGGGAAGAGAAGGTTCTGGACATGGGGATCAACACAGGTGAGACTGAAAAGTGAAGATGAGCCTGGGCCACCAAGGAATTGAAAGGCCTTTGAGGCTAGAAGAAAAGAGCAAGGATGAGACAGCGTGGACTAGGCTAGAGAGGTAGTTCTGGGCAAAGTGACAGAGGGAACAACTCACAGTTCACTGAGCACCAGACATCGTTTCCTGCCTCCTTGCTTTTCTTCATATAAACATTGGTGCTTGATTGCTCACTTCTGGTGTACGCAGTCTTTACTTCAAAGTTCAAAGCGAATGCCAACACCTCCAGGAAACCTGCCCTATTCTTGGAAGGAGCTGACACCCCTCACCCTCCTTCTTGCTTGCATCACTGCCATAAGCGGACACACGTGACATCCGCACCCCTCTACGCACATGGGGCTCGCGGAGGACAGGGGCTGTGACTACACACCTGTTCTCCTGGTATAACAACACCTTGAATCTCTACCTTTGGTTCCTTTTATTGTGCCACACACCTAGTAGGAGCTAGCAAATGTCTATTGAATTTATTAAGAAACTGGGGCTGCCCCAAGAAGAACATGGCTGAAGTCGGCCCAAGGATCTAGCAGTTGAAAGCTGTCACCGAACGGCAGTCCTTGCTGCTGGGCCACCAGTTCTTTCTGGAAGGAGGACCTGAGCAGCAGCAGTGGCCATTGGCCAATTTGGACATTTACCAGCCAATGCTGTCTGTAAGCGTATGGACATTGGTTAGACAGCCTACACAACATGCCTATTTCATGGTAACAGCGTCTCAGGGGATTTCATTTTTGTCACAAGCATTTCCCAACCAAAGCCACAAGTGAGATCCACAGCTGTCACATAGCCTCACCCTGTCATCAGCTGCCAGCCAGGCACTTCCCAACAGTGGCAGCTGCTGGCACCCGGAGACTACCAGGTCCAGAGAACATCTGCTTTGTTCTGAGTCTTGTTAGGGGACAACCCCACTCTGACCCCCCGGTCCAGGGAGTCAGGCTGATGTCGTGGGTGCTCTGTAGCTTCTGTCACCACTGGAGAATCCTTCCAATGCCGTAAGAGAGATGAATGGAACCAGGCACAAGCACCTGCTTCCCTTCCATCAGGCGCATCCCATATGATAAAAAAGGAGCCGATCCTCTTTTCTAGTGAAAGCATTTAGTTGTGTGGTTTTTAAATATTTGATTTATTGCACTATCCTTAAAATTGTGTTTTTAGCCATTTTTAAGAGATCAAAGCAGCAAAACATTTAGTTTTATAATGCAAAATTTAAAAATAGAAATGTATATGCTTGATGGTGTTCCGAGTAGGAGTGGCGTAAAAGTTGTCTTTCATGCATAAGAAGGTACACATTTGATTGAGAGCTCTGACACGCACACCAGCTGGGTGACCACAGGCTAGTCACTCTTCCCTGTCTGACCTTCATGTCACTATGTTCCAGTGTGATAAGGTAGGAACCGATGATTTCTAAGGTCTCACCTGGTTCTGACATTCTAGGCTCTCCCATTGTAGAGTCAATAGAAAGCACCTTCACTGGGCCAGGAACTGTGCTGGGTCCTTTCACATATGTGACCTATTTTATCCTCACATCTCTGTAGGTTTCTATGTTCCCGATACATGGTCCTTATGCTCCCGGCAAGGAAACTGCAATGTGATGGGTGGGGGGGGGTGGGGGGTGATTGTCTGAAGTCACATAGATATCAAAGGCAGAACTGAGATTAAACCCAAGTGGCGTGACTCTCGTGACATCTCCCTTGACCTCAAAAATCATCTTCACATTTATATGAAAGCACCCCTGCCACCGGAACCCACCGAGTGGCCTGTGTCTTTCACTAGCACAAGGAAGGAAGGAAAGGGAATTAAGCTGCTAAATGAGAAATTTAAATTGGAGTAGAAGGAAAAATGGCCTGGAAGTATCTAGGTACCAGAGCACAAACAAGGACAGGCTCATTTTTAAAGACATAGATGCCCGTGTTGGAATCTGGTTTAGGCTGGACACTGGGGGAGGCATGGATGAGGAGGCTTGGGAACCTCTTTCCATGTTTGAGGAAAAGAGTCAAGTTTGGAAATGAAGAGCTGCAGAATGAGAAGCAGAACTATCCATGAGGATCTTTATCTTCTTAAAGGTTTTCTTGATAAACTAAAATCCCCAAGCCCTTCGTTTTAGAGAGTATCTTTTGTTTAAGAACCGGCTTCATTACTATGTCTTCTACGATTTGCACAAAAATGATTTCTATTAGATACAAACATTATTAGCCACACGGTGTACATAAGAAAACTGAGGCCAAGCAAGAAAAAATTGTTAGACAAATTTCCTCCTCATCTCCACATTCACAGTCTTCGTCACTCACTGATACGGCAGAGACTGCTGGTTGCCTAGCCGATAGCCATGTGGTTTCCGTTTTTTCCCTCACTAGCAGACTCTCGTTTTATTTGGAGCATCAAATCATCAAGCACAAAGATATCATTTCCAAGCTTCCTTTTCAGTGAAGGTTGATCATGTGACCAAGTTTTAGCGAGACAGTAAGTAGACTTTTGTGGACCCTTCCAAGAAGACCGTTAAAAGGGACTTGAATCAACCAGAGTGGACCATTTGTGCCCCTCTCCCCTTCTTTCTTCCCGCTCCCTGGCCATGAAAAGCTGAAGCTCCATTCACCATCTTGGGCTATATGTGACCTTGAGGACAAAAGCTGGGCATTGGGATGGAAGAGCCAAAATAATGGTGGGGGCTGGCTGCCCGGGCACCCTGAGGCTGCCCCACCCACCCTGGCTGGCTTCCTCTGGGCTTCTTGTATGTGAAAAAGAAGTAAGTGATTTTTGTACAGCCATTATTATTTGGGTGGCTTCTTTTACATGCAGCTAACCTTAATCCCAATTGTTACAACCAGACAGCTTACTTTGAGGAGTGATATAGAAAGAAGACCTTATCCACTATGAGACCTGGTTCCTTCATTTGGTTCACATGATCCCACGAGGAAGGAAGGAATAACGGACATCATATAATTCATCCAACTCTGGACACCATCAACTGTATGACACACTATCACAGGCATCAAGAACAAAGAAAACATGTTGCCAATTCAACTCTGACATGCCACTGATTATAAGATGCAAATCAGTTTCAGAAATGTTAAAATGTGAGGGGGAGAAAGCCCCATGAATTACATGCATTGGGAATTTAGCGAAGCACAGGGTTTACATGTAAAGTTCATCAAACCAAACCATCCTTCCATCCTATTTTAAAGAAAAGAAAACTGAGGCCCAGCAAGGGGCAGTGACTTGTCCACGTTCAGCAATGGAACCGAGATGAGAATCTTAACTGCATATCAAGAGCCCTTTAACAGGTCCCAACAGATACCAAATTTTTGTTCATGTACCCTTGACTGAGAGTAACATTTAATCAACCACCTGTTCCTGTTTCTCCCTCTAAGAGATGTGGCACTGAATAGGCAGAGACAAAAGACCTTACCCCTCCCATACAAATGGACTCAGCAGTCACAGAAGATGACGGAAACCAATCTCCCAGAAAATTCATGCTCTGCTCACATGTTACAAGGCCTACGCCTTGGTGAGCAACTCTGAAGGAGTTGGAGAGCACCAGGAGGCCGTGGAGAACACCAGGAGGCTGTGGAGAACTCCAGGAGGCCGCCAAGAACCGTGGGCAGGAGACTTCTGAAACACAGAAGATTGAGGTGATACAGCAACAGCTGGTGGCTGGGACCCCAAGGGGACTCAGCTCAAACCTCTGTTCCCTCCTCCTACACAGTAAGGAGACACTCTGGTCAATGATGTCTGTCACGGGGGACACCAACAATCTAGACTCCCAGGTTATGAGACATGCAAGGGACCTGAGAGGTCATGCATCACTCCAGCCAACACTAAAGACAGACATGGTTCTCATTTCTTCTAGTTTGACTTGCGTTACAAAGACCATGCTGGTGCCATTGCAGTTGATTCTGGAGGCGAAGAGTACGGTACATAGACCACTTCAACTGTCCAGATAAAGAATACCAAGGTCCTGGGCTAAATACCAGTAAATCTGTAAAGAATAGAGATGAACCAAGCAAATATCAATGAAGCTTCCAAAACATCAAGCTTCTGAATCATTTTCCTGCTCTTGGTACCATTTCCTCATCTGCTCCAAAATAGCCTATGTCCCCAGTCTCGACATCCCTCGTTGCAATCCCCACTATTTGAGACTATGCATCGATAAGGTATGAAGGACTGCTAACAGTGCGGATGGCCAGTGACAGTTGTATTCATGTAGGGATCCAAGACATAAACTGATGCAGTGGTGATGGCCGAATTTCACACATCAACCTGAGGATGGAGACACGCCCGAGTCACTGGGGCTTCACATTGCTACTGACTTCGTCAGAACTCTTTCCTTCTCTGAGGATGCTCGCATGAGAAAGAAGCATGGTTGTCCCCCTTTCTCCTAGCAAAAATCTCTGTGTGTGTGCACGCATGTGCGTGTGTGTCAGAAGATCCAAATTCATGAAACTCTTGCATAATAAAACAATGCAGAAAAATGTGAAGGATTACTTCTCAAACAATACAATAGGATAAATGGGACTCATAGCACAGGAGAGCAAGCGTGTGTGTCCAAGGGATCTGCTTTAAGTGAATACGTAGGAATGGGTTATAATTAGCAGAAGATTTGGGAATGGGTCTTTGTCTGATGCTTAGATCAAAATAAGATGGAGTTCATGAAACTAATGCTTTAAGCATTAGAAAACACTGCAGACATGTTTTCTTGAACACCGCATGAGTATTCGAAATGGACTTGTTCTCACGGTGCATTGAGTGTATTGCAAATGAGTCTTCCCCACAAATCAAGCTAGAATTATCTTTGTTTTACAGAAGAGGAAACAAAGCCTCAAAAAGCAACTAGACCAAGGCAATGCCCTTCCAGAAACTGTAGCTACTTTTCAAGAGGTAGGGTATTGGGTCCTTCCTTGTGACTGAGCCCAAGGAAAGGATTACAGAACTGATATTTACTGAGCACTTTCCATGGTCAAGGAAAACTTGTGAGCGTCACTTCGTGTGATGCCCAGAACAAACGTAGGAAGCAGGTAGTATCATTATCCCCACTATACTGATGAGGCAGCTGAGGTTCAGAAAGGTCAGGAACCTACCCAAGGTCACACAGTGAGGAGGTGGCAGGGCCAGATCTTAGAGGAAACTAGACTCCTCTAGTTTTTCCCAGTCTAGAGTTTTCACACCCCAGAGTCATGAAAATGCATTTGGTTTCTTTGGAATAATAATGCCTTCCAGCTCCCCTGGGCAGAAGAACAGTAAGGGTACCTACCTTCGACTGGATGGCTATTGCCTTGCCAGGAGTTCATTTATGGAATAAGCAAACAGTCTCCCTCTCTGTAAACCTGCTTTCCACCAAATGAATATATAATGAGGCCTTCAGAACATTGAGACATTATTTTCCCCACAAATCCTGGACCATTTAGAAGGAAATCAGACCTTGCTTTGCTTGACAGGGGCGGTGTGTTAGTGATTCATTCCAAAGCATAAAGGGATAGTACAGAAACAGTCACTGGAAGAAAAGAATAAGAGCCAAGAGAAGAAGACAAGGTCAGGGGTGAAAGGGGAATGAGGGGGTGGAAGGAAGAGGGAGGATGAAGGAGTTAGGAAAGAGGAGGCAGCTCCTCTGAGCACCAGGCAGAAAATGCCTTTGAAATGCAGACACCAGGTCAGATCTCAATATAGCAGCTGATCCTAAGCTTCCAGAAAAGGAACTGGAGTTAGCACTTCTGTCTGGCCAGACAGGCAGCTGGAAGATGAAGATAAAAGAATGGCCACTCAATTCCTCCCCCCACCCTGCCCTGCCCCCAGTCACACACAACTTTGAATGCCTCTGAATGTAGGGGCGAGTAAGGGTGCTGGGCCCAAAGACAGGGGTGGGTCCGGGAGGAGGAAGAGTCCTGAAAGCTGATCAAAAGCACTTTCAAGTTAAGATTAAACCCCGCAGATTGCAGGAAGCCAATTTAATGGGAAATGGTCCCTGTTCTCCCTGTCCCCTCTCTGGCTTCCCATGGGAAGGGGACTGAGCTGTGATGTTGCTCATCAGAGAAACCCCGGGTAGAGATCTTATCCAAATGAGCAGCTGTGAAAGGCTAAAAAGATAGAACTGGAAAAAAAAATAGTTTACAAAGTGTTGAAAGGGAGAGAAGGGTGGGAAAGAGGGATTTTAATTATCCTGCATCCTTCCTGCGGAGGGGCAGAATGCCCACGGATATTTGAAGGTCATTAGCTCTGAAAGATGAAGCTGGTGGCGCGAAGGACCAGTGGCCTGGGAAACAGGATACCTGTGTTCCATCTCCAGCTTAGCCGGTTTACTTTTCTAGCCCTCAGTTCCCCATATGGAGAACGGGAAGGGTGGGGTGCCGTTCACATTGTGCCGTATGGAGGGGCTGGTGTGCACAGTGGCTAAGCCTGTGAAGCCTGTTCAGATCCCTCCTTTTCCCATCTGTAAGCTGTGTGACCCTGATAAGTGCCCTAACTTCTCTGAGCCTCAGTTTCCTTTTCTGTGAAATGGGAATGATGCTCATTTCTACCTGTTAGGAGTATGGAGAGGTTTAAATGAATTAGTCCACATGAGGTGTATAAAACAGCTTATGGCCTGCAATGTGCATGCAGTATATGCTACTGTCTTCATTATTGTTCAATGGTTCAAAATTGTCCTGCAAAACTTGGTGGGATTTGGGGTAAGAGAGGGCTCCTCAAGGTATGGATTTGAGATCTGGCCCTTAGCCATAAGCCTCAGCTTTGTCATTCACAACAAGGGACTTGCAGGTACTGAATAAGGTGAGAGACTGCCAAGTGCTCTGTGAACATGAGGTCAACACTAGTTGTCTGTCATCATCAGTGGAAATGGGGAGTTATTTCCAATGGGTATGAATTGTCAGTTATGCAAGATGAATGAGTTCCAGGAGCCGTTGTGCACTTAAACGTTGCATGAAGAGGGTAGATCTTATACTAAGTGTTCCTACCGCAAAAACAAAAAAGATAGGAAGCAACTTTTGTAGGTAATGGATATGCTTAATACCTTGATTACTGTGATGGGGTCATAGGTGTATGCATACGTCCAAATTCATGGCACTGTACAGGTTAAATATGTGCCCTTTGCTATTTATCAAAAAGCTATTTTAAAAAGGAAATGTTTGTTGGTGGGAATGCAGACTGGTGCAGTCATCATGGAAGGCAGTGTGGAGGTTCCTCAAAAAATTACGAATAGAATTACTATATGACCCAGCAATCCCTCTCCTGGGTATCTACCCAAAAAATCTGAAAACATTTATACATAAAGACACGTGTGCTCCAATGTTCATTGCAGCTTTGTTTACGGTGGTCAAGACATGGAAACAACCAAAATGTCCTTCGATAGATGAATGGATAAAGAAGTTGTGGTATATATACACAATGGAATACTATTTGGCAGTAAGAAAAGATGATATAGGAACATTTGTGACAACATGGATGGATCTTGAGAACATAATGCTAAGTGAAATAAGTCAGACAGAAAAAGCAGAGAACCATGTGATTTCACTGATATGTGGTATATAAACCCAAAACAACAAAACAACAAGACAAACAAATGAGAAACAAAAACTCATAGACACAGACAATAGTTTAGTGGTTACCAGAGGGTAAAGGGAGTGGGGGGTGGGAGATGAGGGTAAGGGGGATCAAATATATGGTGATGGAAGGAGAACTGACTCTGGGTAGTGAACACACAACGGGATTTATAGATGATGTAATACAGAATTGTACACCTGAAATCTATATAATTTTACTAACAATTGTCACCCCACTAAATAAAAAAAGGAAGTGTTATTATACAAAGATAATTCTGTACTATGAATTGCATTTGAGAGGGAAAAGGATAATTAAACAGAAAATTGATAGAAGTTCCACACCTTTTCAGTAAACATAAGTCGGAATTTGCTTGGCATTCGGTACTATATTATGAGAGAGAGAGAGAGAGAGAGAGAGAGAGAGAGAGAGAGAGACAGACAGACAGACAGACAGACAGACAGACAGATAGATAGAGACAGGTAATCCCTATTGGCTCTAAAGGATTTCCCACACTCTTAAATTCTAAGGTGATGGTCTTCACCTGGCAGGGCTGTGCATCCTCCCAGTTGACAAGATCCCCATGTGGTTACCACCCCATGTGCTCTGGGAGCATGTGAGCATGTCTCCAGCTGGACCACCATGAAATTAGAGGCAGAACTGAGGATGGCTAATTGGATGTCCTGTAGGGTCTGTACAGGCAGGGCCTCCAACCTGCCTGGGAAACCCCACGACCATCTATGGTCACAAACAGCAGTGTGTTTCCTGCCTCCCTTTTTTCAGTGGCCAAGATACAAGAAGCCTCAGCCTGGAGAGAGGTTCATTCAAAGCCCTTGTAGCCCCAAGGAGGTCAATCTGCCATCAGCTTTTTCTCCTAAACTACAGCGTATTATGGCCTTTTCCATGTTAAGCACAAAGCCCGTTGTTTCTATTCAGTTCCACCACTTGCTATACTCATATTTCTTTAAAATAAATTCCTTTTCTTTGAAATAGTTTGAGGGGGGTTCTGTCTCTTTCCAGCAAATAACCCCAGACAAAAGCACTTTGTACCTGACCTGGAGCACCCACTTTGCATCAGTGAACGGATTTAGTGGTCAGCATCAGAGCAAGTGCCAACCCTGCACTGACAAGTGCAACCTTGACAGTGACCACCGTCTTACATTTTGGGCCCTAGGTACCTCTAATCCCAGTCCACTCACAGCAACCCTGTGAAGGAGTCTGGATTATGCGGCGCTCCCAGATGAGATGCTCACGGTCACACAGCCAGCTGTGAAATTTCACCCTGGAGAGAAGCCTGGTTCAGTTCACAGGCACAAAACCAGCTCATGTCCCAGTAAGAAAGGGAAAAGAAATCAGTGTTGACAAGGGCTTACCATGTTCCTGCTCACAAACATGACCTCGTGATGTCTCACAACCACTCAGTGAGTTGGGTATCATCACCTTAGTTCCTAGAACAGGAAATTGGGATTCATGTAGAGTAAGTGAAACAGGTCTTTATTAGAAGAACTGGGTTTTAGACTCAAGTCCAGTTCACTCTAAACAACACCTTCTCAGGCTCTGCACTGAGTCCTGAATTGTAAAGGTGTAGGTCATCTGTCTTCCTGAACTCTGTGTTATTATTATCTGTTGAGAACACCTCCCCCAATAGTCTGGAAGCTCCTAAAGACTGCATCTCCAGCCACCTAGCACAGGTCCTGACATATAGTAGTTGCTCAATAAACATGTTTTTAGAACTAATGATGTAGTAGCCAAAGATATCAACATCCAACTTGTCTGTTAGCCTCAGCCCTCTGGGAATTTGAAAATGCCCAGTCTGACTCAGGGAGCTAATTGGCACCCAGGGACGCTATACTCCCTATACCTGAGACTGGTGGATGGGGCCCTGGAGGGTGCCAGCACAGTCCTGCCTCCTCCTGGCCCTCAGGAAGGGGATAAAAGCCACAGAGTGGTGGGTAAAGGACTTTATTAAGGCCCGACTGACAGTTTAGGACATGAAGAGAAGTCTCAGCCAACCCCTGCCACCTTGCCCTGGTGCTCACATGAGACAGCGAATTGCAAAGGGCTGGGGAGGAGAAACGTTCTCAGTGGAACAAGGAAAAGCAAAACAAATAAAGACAAACTGCCATTGGTGGTTGCTGGTCTCAAACCCAATTCTTTCACACCAAGCGCCTAGGACCTAGCAGAGGACCACTAATACTTAGTGATTAAATAAATGAATGGATGGAGGGAGGGATGCATGAATGGTGGCTGAGAGGACCTCTGGACCAGCGATCAGGAAGCCTCGGTTGTAATCCCAGCTCAGCCACACCGGAAACATACCCTCTACCCACAGGAGAGCACTTATTCCCTTTAAACTCCATGCCTTCATCACTAAATCCGGACCTAGACCCAGAGTCAGAAAAGCACGGTTCCAGAACTCTAAGCACCCCAGCTGCCTTGCTGTGTGGTTTGGGGGGAGCCAGGAAACCCCTTTATGATGCAGTGCAGCAGGATTAAGGTAGCATCCTCAAACATGCTGAAAACGCCTATTGTGATCCCATGACGCAATCACTTTGCATCCCTCCCAGCCCCGACATGAGAATGTCTACATTGATTCTCGTGGGCAATGCAGGAGGAGTCCTTTTCCACCAAATCCTGTCAGCTAAGGTGTTTTTCAATGGGACTCCTCAGGCTCAGAATCAATCACTATGCAGAAAAGCACAGTATGGAACAAGTACCCACATTGGGTTCCTCTGTCATGAAGTACTGTTGGTCCTGCTGGCTCAAATCCCATGTCTCTATCCTTTTTCATTCCTTCTTTCTTTTTTTTTTTTCCACCTTCTTCTCTCCCACCCCCTCCAGTTCAAGCCGTTGTTTCTCAGTCTAGTTGTGTAGGACACAGCTCCCTGGCCCATGCTGGTATTATGAGCCTTGCGTTCCCCACATCTGAGGCAGTCGGTCGCCAGTCATCGGTACTCTGGCTGCCAGCCACTCACACTGGCCACCAGCCGCTCCTGGCAGCACATAACAGCACACCAGAAGCCCATGGCAGCACACAGCAGCTGGTGGCAGCTCATACCGACCTCCGGCTGCTCACAGCAGCCTAGCTCCAGGGAAAGCCATTGTTCACAATCTTAGCTGTAGAGGGCGCAGCTCACTGGCCCATGTGGGAATCCAACTGGCAACCTCCGCATTAAGAGGATGGCGCTCCAACCACCTGAGCCACCAGGCTGGTCCCCATTTCTTCTTTCAATATGTGTTTATGAAGTGCCTGCAATGCACCAAGCACTGTACTAGACACCAGTAATTCGTGGTGAACTAAAGAAAGCCACCCTCTGTTCTTTTGATGCCAATATCTCCAACAAGACCCAGACATAATTTGAATAACCACACAAGTAAACCTGTACAGTACTCACAACAATGAATGCTAAGTACCATGGAGCAAAGTGCAGCGAGCACGGAGGATGTATTTCGAGGTGCCTAGTCTAGCCTGTGGGATCAGGGCAGATTTCCCTGAGGAAGTGGGGTCTGAGTCGAGGTCCCACGGAAGCATGGGAATTAGCAGGCGAAGGGGAGGGAGGGCACACAGGGGCCTCTACTTACAACAGCAGGAAAGAGCAGCACCATTTTCATGGAGCCCCCAGCTCCACCAGATGCCTTTCCTCACAAGCTGCAAACGTCCTGAGCTCTTACTGCAGTTTAATCTGTCAATTTTTCTAAGTCTTTATCACACTTTATCAAAATGTGTATCAGTATGAGAAAGTGAACGTCTGCCACCCCTCCCCTCAGGCAATGGCAAAATTGAAATCCTGTGAAGATGGCAGCACGTTTCCTATTTTAATTATTTCTGCATCTTCATTGGCTGGTCTCTGTTTTATGATGACTCTTCTCATTCCCTTCTAGAAGCAGGCCCCACTCACTCCCTGGGTGGAAAATATGCTTGTCTCTACTGATGTAGAAAATGATTCAAGTGGCAAAGTGCCTAAGGTTCTGGTAGGACTTAACACCAGGTAACAGCCGTGTCTTGTGTTCTGGCAACACAGGCCAGGCATTACTGTTACATCAGGATAGTTAATTGAATTTGGGGCATTCAACAGATAATCCAACCAATACCACTTGTTCTATAAAGAAGCAACCTTTTTCAAAAAATAAAATCTTCTGCTGTTTAAGTATTGCTTTTATTTTTGAAACTTTAGCCAGTGTATAACATGGAATTATTGTGAAAAACATAATGCCTTCTAAAGATCCAAGATGGAGGAGCAGATAAACACCGTGCCTGCTTCCTTCTATGAACACATTAAAATTACAACTAAATTACAGGACAATCAGCCTGGAGAATCATCTGAAGTTTGGCTGAACAGAAGTTTTAAAACTAAAGCTACAAAGAAGGAGCCACGTCAAGACTGGTAGGAGGGGCGGAGACACGAAACTGGGTGACCCCAACCTCCGTGTGGTGGTTGAGAACTGGGAGGGATACCTCGGCCTCAGAGGTTCCCCCCAAAGGAGTCAGGGACCCAGGCCCCACACCGGCCTCCCCAGCCCAGAGTACTGGTGCTGGGAAGAGGAGCCCCCACATCTGGCTGTGAAAAACAGTGAGAATTGCAACCGTTTGGGTGGGATAAAAGGCTGCGAGAAACCCAGACGTCCTGTTAAACAGCCCACGCACAGACACACTCGCTCGTAGGAACGCACCTTGGGCTCCAGCAGAGGGACGGGGACTCAGTGGGCCTCGGAGATATATGGAGGGCAGACTGAGGAGTGTGGCTTCAGGGGTAGCACTAGGGGACAGTCAGCATTTTCCCAGTGAGGCGTCCTCTTCTTGTGCAGCCGGCAGGCAGGCAGGCACCATCTTTTTTATGTTGAGCCCCACCCACCTCCAGGCAAATCTGAATCTGATTGGCCTGGTGAGCTCCACTGCTCCACCCTGCTGACTAAGCTGGGATCCCATGCTATCCAACTCACCCACCTGGAGGCACTTTCTCTGAGAGCAGTCAGCACCATCCACATTGCATTCTTTCTAGGAAAACATTCGGAATTCACAGGCCCCAGGCAGGTGGCGACTGGCCTCAGTGTGCTCTGAGATTTTTGCTGAGTCACTCCAGGCTCAGCACTGGCACTAAAACAGAATCTACATTAACCTGCTGGCCACAACTCTTCCCACTCTAGTGATTCCCTGAGACCCTGCCTCACTTAACTCACATACTGCACAAGGCTTTATCAGTGGCTAAACCTTAAGGGAGCCAGGAGGTGGCAGTAGGCCTCCAGGTGTCCTGGCTTTTTGCAGAGTTACCCCAGACCTGGTACTGGTGGCAGCCATCCTCGGCTCACAGTGTGGCCTCTCCCACACACCTCCAGGGTTAGCACAAGAAGCAAACAACTGCAGATCACTTTGTAGCTACTATCCAGTAGCCCCTGGCTGGTCACAGGCAGTGGCTCACCTGGGCCTGCTCCAGAGAGCCTCCCAAGAGACCCCAGAACAAACATACTCGGAGGTTGGCTTCAGACCACAGCAGAGCACCACCCAATTAGCCCCACAAGTGGCATACACAAAGGGTGGTCTCAACAGGCCCAGGTCAGCCACCAGAGCCCACTGGGGCAAATCCCACTCAGTGGGATAAGCCTCCAGCACAGCAGCACATAAGCTGTGGCCAAACCCCACAGCCTATCAGCCTGAGGGGCAATCCCATCCACCATGTGCCAATAGCAATGAAGGTTCAACTATAATAGGAAGGCACATGAAACCGACAGAAGGGACACACTCCTGGAGCACCCAGAGCAGGTGACCAGGGAGACTGTGCCACGGGCTCCACAGGACGCCTACTACACAAGGCCACCCGGCCAAGACGAGGGATGAAGCAGATCGACCTAACACATAGAAACAAACAGAGGCAGCCAGAATGAGGAAAGAAAGAAATACATCCCAGTGAAAGAACAGGGGAAAACTCCAGAAAAAGAACTAAACAATGGAGGCAAGCAAACTACCAGATACGGAGTTCAAAACAATGGTTATAAGGATGCTCAAGGAACTTAGTGAGAATTTCAACAAAGAGATTACAAGCATAAAAAAGAATATAGAAACCATAAAAAAAGAACCAGTCAGATGTGATGAATAACTGAAATGAAGAATGCACTAGAAGAAATCACTAGCAGACTAGATGAAGCAGAGGATTGAATCAATGATTTGGAAGACAAGGTAGCAGAAAATATCCAATTAGAACAGCAAAAAGAAAAAAGAATCAAAAATATAAAAAATGAGGTTAGTTTAAGAGACCCCTGGGACAACATCAAGTGTAACAACTTTCATATCATAGGAGTACAAGAAGGAGAAGAGAGAAAACAAGTGATTGAGAACCTATTTGAAGAAACAATGATGGAAAACTTCCTAACTTGGTGAAGGAAATAGACATACAAGTCCAGGAAGTGCAGAGAGTCCCAAACAAGATGAACCCAAACAGACCCACACCAAGACCCATTATAATTAGAACGGCAAAGGTTAAAGACAGAGAAAATCCTGAAAGCAGCAAGAAAAAGGCAACTAGTAACTCATAAGGGAGCTCCCATAAGATTGTCAGATGATTTCTTAACAGAAACTTTGCAGGCCAGAAGGGTTTGGCACAAAATATTCAAGGTGATGAAATGCCAGGACCTACAACAGAGGTTACTCTACCCAGCAAAACTATCATTTAGAATCAAAGAACAGATAAAGAGCCTCCCAGACAAGAAAAAGCGAAAGGAGTTTATCACCACTAAACCAGTATTACATGGAATCTTAGAGGGACTTCTTTAAGATGGGGGAAAAAAAAAAGATAAAAACTATGAATAATAAAATGGCAATAGCTACATATCTATCAACAATTACTTTCAATGTAAACAGATTAAATGCTCTGCTCAAGAGACATAAGAGAGCTGAAAGGATAAGAAAACAAGACCTTTACATATGCTGCCTACAAGAAACTCACTTCAGGTTGAAAGACGCACACAGATTTCAAGTAAAGGGGTGGAAAAAGATATTTCATGAAAATGGAAATGAAAACAAAAAACAAACTAACAAAAATCTGGAGTAGCAATACTTATATCAGACAAAATAGACCTTAAAACAAAGGCTATAATAAGTGACAAAGAAGGACCCAGTAATCCCACTTCAGGGTATTTATCTGAAGAAACCCCAAAATGCTACTTAGAGGAGATGTGTGCCTCCATATGTTCATTGCTGCATTGTTTACAATGGCCAAATTGTGGAGGCAGCTTGGGTGTCTGTCAATGAAAGAATGGATAAAGAGGAGGTGGTACCTATATACAATGGAATATTGCTCGGCCATGGAAAGGAATGCGTTCTTGCCATCTGGTGACATAGATGGACCTGGAGAGAATCATGCTGAGTGGAGTATGTCAGACACTGAAAGACAGATGAGATTTTGCTCATATGTGGCATCTAAACAATAAAATAAACAAACAAAACAGAAAGAAACTCATAGATACAGAGAACGTTTTGATAGTTGCCAGATGAGAGGGGAGTTGGGGGAGTGGGTGAAAAAAGGCGAAGGGATTAAGAAGTACAAATCGGTTGTTACACAGTAGTCATGGGGAAGTAGGATATAGTATAAGGAATATAGTCAATAATACTGTAATAACTGTGTATGGTGTCAGATGAGTACTAGATTTATTGGGGTGATAGACGGGAGGGGGTTGGGAGTGGGTGAAAAAGGTGAAGGGAGTAAGAAGTACAAACTGGTAGTTACAAAATAGTTATGAGGATGTAAAGTAAAGCATAGGAAATATAGTCAATAATATGGTAATAACTATGTATAATGCCAGGTGGGTACTAGACTAGTCAAGGGGGTCACTTCTTAAATTATATAAATGTCTAACCACTACGCTGTACACCTGAAATTAATATAAAATAATATTTAATGTCAACTGTAATTGAAAATTTAAGAAAGAGAGGGAAGGGTGAAGGAGAATAAGAGGTTCAAATCTCCAGGTATAAAACAAATAAGTCGTGGTGAGGTAATGTACAGCATGGGGAATATAGTCAATAGTATTGTGATTGCAGAGTATGGTGTCAGATGGTCACTGGACTTATCGTAGTGATCACTTCTCTAGGTATATAAATGTTGAACGCCTATGGTGTACACCTGCAACTAATGTAATGTTTTACATTAGCTATATTTTAATAAAAACCTTTAAGAAATAAAACAAATAGAAAACAACAAAAAAGAAAATGTTTCAAGATGTCAATTAGAGAAATAGTGTGAGGGAAGAGTCTGATCTCTTAGAGGTGCCAGCTGAAAGCAACTTAAGCAAAGAACATTTCTCAAAACTTGGGGGTATTCTAAAGAGCATTGAACTTAGAGGTGAGCTGGGACTCCAATTCTGACTAGCATGTTAGCTGGTGACCTTGATTCTGCCAGTTTACTCGGCGTCAGAGCCTGTTCTGAGTGCGTGAGAAGGACTAGATCATTCAGCCTCTACAACAGCATGAGATGGGAGCTGCCATTATTATCCCTATTTTCATTTTGGGGGAGAAACAGAGGCATAACATTCTTTGCCCCAGAGGCCCCAGGGGTCAGGAGCAGAGGGGGATACGAACCTAGTCAGTCTGTCTGCAGAATCCCTGCTTTTATCACGAGTCTCAACTTCCTCAGTACAGTAAAAATGTAATTCTCCTTTTAAATATAAGGAACCTTGAGGCTCAGAGGGGCTGCTCACTTCACAAAGTTCACACAGCCAGTAAATGGCAGAGCTGGGATATGAACCCAGGTCTCTGGCTTCAGAGCCTTGTCTTATCCACTATACGTGGCTGCCTTTGAAAACAGCCATGCCTCCCTGAACGTGGATCCCATTCATTGGCCACTGGCTTAGTGAAGGATTCTTAGGTTCATCGGCGATAGAGAGTAATAAAATAAGCAGAGTGGCTACCTCCCCTGAGATGGTGGTCTAGTGGGGAAGACAATTGTCAGGCAAACAAATGAATGGCAGGCTGCTCTGGGGTTTGGGGTGAGCTTTAAATGACAGTATGATAATACAAGATATAGTTAAGTGTCTGGCTCATAGCAGGAACCCAGTAAGTGGAAGGGACTCCTTCTTTCTTGGCCCAAGAACATGGATGGATGGGGGTGAGAATGAGAGAGAGAAAAAGGGATGTCAGGGTGGGTTAGACACCAGAGTGGTCAGTGGGTAAAAGCCCAGTACACAAAATCCGTAAGAAGCATTCTTCCAGTGACTGTTCAAAGACCTTCCACGACATAGAATTCACTACATCAAATAAGAAATAAATACTTTCTGAGCAGTAAAAATGCTGAGGTTGGGGAGGGGTTAGAGTTCATTAATCTGTAAAGATGGGGGTAAGATTACCTTCCCATCAGAGTTTTTGTGATGGTTGAGGGTAGTCCACAAAAGCTCTCACAACAATGCTTAATTCATAGTAAGTAATTAATAAAAGTTAGGTCAGCAGCCATAGCTGTGGCGATGTCCAGGTGGATGAGCCAGGGTCAGACTCATAAATGCCATGACCCTAAGGGATGCTGAGAAAGCAAACATGCAGGGTCTGGAAGTGCTGGGGGACCTGGAGAGATTGACAGTCAGGTTGTAGGAGAGGAAGTATGAGGGCCTGACAACTGTGGGGTCAGAGAGAGACCACCAACAATAGATGCATCTGGAAGGAGACCAGTGACCCACCAGGGGACAAGCCACACCTCAGGGAGATCTACAAGGACCAAATGCCCTACTGCCAATAACAGGCAGATAAAAAACAAGGGCCACTGGAAATTAGCTCGCCCCTCCCACTTCAGGGAGAAGAGGAGGAGGAGGGAGATAAAATCTTAGCATGCCTTCATTGAAATCCCAAATCGATCATATTTAAATAAATCTGAAAGTCACTGAGTTCTTTGAATGTTCAAGATGAAGTTTCCTGCCCCTGGCAGAAATATGGACTCATGAGCTAAGGACAGTTACAAAGAAACAATGAAAGTTACATCTAAGCATGGTTTGTAGATGGTGGTGACTGTAAACCTTAAAACTGCTACTTAATATGTGCCCACTTCTGTACATTGTAATCACACTTTTTTTTTTTTTTTTTTTTTTTCTGGACTTCTTATTGCTTTTCATCAGAAGATCAATTACATTGCTAATGGAAGCCTTTTAAAAGCTTGTACCAAAGCCCCATGCGAAGGACAGAAGAACCAACCTTATGGAGATTCAAGCTGTGCATTGACCTTGCTGTCTTCCTTAGCTCCCTCCTTTTCCTGGAGCTCTCACAAACATTGGCGGATGCTTTTTTTTGCATCAGCTGATGTGGAGGGAGTCTGGTTGTCTAGCATTCTCCAGGGGAAGTTGTAACTTGCGGCTCAGTGCATTGATGATGTTGCTTTTCCTTTTCCTTCTGTGTTTCTGGAAGTGGGTGGGGCGTGGGGGGGATGGTGAGGCCAGATTGGAACCAGGCTGTCCTTATTTGACTTACCCGTATTTGGAAGGCATTTAAGTTTTTCTCTTTTCTATTGGAATGAGAGTGAAATCCAAAATTCCTATCTGTCTCTAAATACCAACTGACGAAGCTTAAAGACTCCCAAAATAAACAGCTTAGCGTTCTGGAAAGTTACCAGAGACCTGGGGGTTTGGTAAATGAAGCACATACCTCTTGCCCTCCTCTCTTAGATTCTGCTCGAGCAGCCCCTGCATTGCCAAGGAAACGGACATATGTTTGCTTTGTAGCCAGTCAATAAGAGATGAGTTTCTAACACTTCGGCTTTTGATGCTGAGGCCCCAAAATAGAATGTCATGTTACCAACAGGATGAAATTAGAATTCAGCTGGGTTAGGTTGTTCCTTTCTACCTGCCCCATACCTACCTATCCTTAAGGGGCCGATTCAGTCTTACACCCCCTCCATGCATCCTCACATAACACATCAGACTGTACTTATGCCTTCAAGACTTTAAGCAACATTTATTTTAGGATCGACGTCACAGATGTCATCGCTTCCATTCTCTGCCCTGTACAGACATTACTAATTGATCACAGCACTTCTTTCTGCTGATTTCACACATAACTTTACAATTCTCTGCTCCAGGCAGCTAGTACTGATCAACGAGAATTGGCAGTTAAAGTGAAACAGCTTTGGAGTACCAGATTTGAGATTCTATTTTGAACCTCTAGGCACTGAAAGTAAAAATAAGTATTATAATAATAGCTACCATTGGTCGAACAAGCACTGTGCTAGATGTTTTTCAAATATCATCATATTTGTTCCAAATTAAGCATCATGTTCACCCATTTTATGGATAAGAAAACTGGAGCTCAGAGAGGTTAAGCAACTTGCACAAGCTCACACATCTGGGAAGTAGTGGAAATGGAAACTAGTGAGAATCTAGTTCTATTAAATGTTGATGCCCCTGGGGTTATGATTTCTGCAACAATACACCAGGTCCTGTAGCTTATTTGTCCCTAACATGCCATGCTATTTCATATCCTAAGTCCTTTGCTTCCACAACTACATTTTCCCAGACTGCCCTTCACCCTTTCCAGCTGGTGGAAACCTTCTTATCTCCAGAGAACAAGCACCACAGGCATTGCATCCTCTAGAAAACCCTTCCTGACTTGGATAAAACTAGCCCCATCCTTCTTTACCTCCCCACTCCAGTGTTTCAACACTCTACTGGATTCTCACCTTTAAAGTTCCTATTGAAAGCAGGGTCTAAGCAATATTGATTCTTTTATACCACGTCTATGCTGAAAGCATAAATGAATGAATGAATGCAAGCCCTGGACCTCAGACCCTCAGGGATGGGTTGTGGACTTTTCAGTCCTCCGGTAACTCTGTGGCTATTTCTGCCACCCATTTGCCAGGGTATCAGGTACTTTGGTTTTCCATCCTGCCCAGGCAGGAGGATCTGGGGACCTATTCAAACATGAAGACAGAATTAATTGAGGCCACCCAAGGAAACACACCCAGTGTGGAGACCGAGAACCTTTGACCAGCAGAGTTAACGTCTCAGCCAGGACACGTCAGCTCCGAAAGACCAGGCCAGAGAAATGATGGACGGATGTGGCAGCATTCTCATTGGTCTCCACCCCTTCTTTTAACTCTCCTCTCCACAGACCTCGGGTTAGCTTTTTCAGACAAACATCTGGTTCTATCGCTCTGCCCTCCCCTCCCCCCTTCCACAGCTCCCCATTGCCTCCAGGAAAAGAGCTCAAACTTTTTAACATGGCACACAAAGCCCTTCACGATCTGAACCCAACTATCATCTCCAAACCTTCTCCTGTCCCTTTCCAATCCACCCCTGACATCTCCGTCACTTGAGTGGTTGGAATCTCTATAGGAGCCAGGTGATTTCTGTGCCTGGGCCTTCGCTCATGCTAGTCTCTCTTTCTAGAATGACCACCTCCTTCCTGGGTCGCTCCTCCTCATTCTCTATGACAGCTCTGGCACCATCTTCTCCTGCTGCCCAGATTAGGTCAGGGAACCCGTGTGCCCAGGGCCCCTGCCTCAGCCACAGCACTTGCCTTACCTGTGCACCTCGGAGGCTAGCGCCTAGCACAGCGACTGGCAGCTCAGAGCACAGGCCATGTTGGATGAATGAAAAGTCAGTGGCTGAAAGGTTTGGATTCAGAATGGATGTCTATGTTGAGGAGTGGGTTAGGGCCAATGGGTTCAGAAGTGACACCATGATGGCAATTTGGTCTGGAGCTTGGTTTCTATGGGTTGCCAGCACATGTCATAGGGGCGAGCATGCCGACGGGAGGCCCAGCTTCATCCGCTGGCCACCTTGTGCAAGGAAGAGGGTTAGAATTTGTAACCCCATTTGAAAAGAAAACTATGGATGTCGCCCTCACTCCCAAATCTGTGGGCTGCTCACACCTGATGAGACACACGTTGTCTCTATTTCCGGACCTCTCTGAGGGTGAGACTGAAGCTAGCACACTCGTTTCCCTTTCCCTTTCCTCTCCTGTGTTCATGGTCGCCTTAGTGGGCTGGGCGGGCTCCACGTCTCTTCAGCTTCTGGGACTCAACCCCTTCGCTTCTTCTATTTTCCACTAACTATAGCAATAATGATATCAAGTAGCTACACATTGCACAGGGCTTACCGTGAGCCAGGCTCCATATTTTACATGCATTACAGTCACGTTGGAGCCTCGCAACATTTTTCGGATGACCTACAGCGAATCCGTTTAATTGCTAGCATTCCCACCTGCTTTTCTTTGGTTCCGCAGTGCTGAGAAATTCCTCCCTGTACTCTTGCAAAATCTTCTCCTCTAAGGCATCCTCGCTCCCTGCCACTCATTGCAAACCTCCAGCAGACAAAGAAAAGGCCACCTATAATATGTTCTCTCTACTCTGGTCTTTTCCCTTTCTCAATAAATCAATTTAAGAGTAAAGTGTTTGATGGACAGTTTAATAGAGCTCTCCTTAAACCTGGCCACATTAATGATTTCTGGCTGGCTAAATGTCAACTTCCGTAGCTCAATAGCTATTTCCTTCCTTAACAATCAGTGTTTCACTCGGGCTTCTTTATTTGGTGGACAGGGTACAGTGCTTTAATGGGTCATCACTAAGTCAGTGGGCCTGGGATTTCAACGGGACTCACTGTGTGACCTTGAGCAAGTCTTTAACCTCTCTGGACCTTAATGGTTCTAAAATGGCGACAGTGATGTCCAGGTCCTGCCCACTTATTATGAGGGAGTATTTCATTGTGTCTCTAATGCTCTTTAAGCTCCTTGGAGAAGGGTCAAAGATACATAAACATACATTTAGCCCCACTGTGTTTTTATTAAAAAGTATTAAAGTGCAAAATTTCTCTGTAGATTGTTTTGCTATCTTACTGCCACTTGGATAATGCAAATGAGTTCTGTCCCTTAAACCTATAATGATCTATAATTTTCTGGAAGCCGGAAATTTTGTTCTTTGGAGGGCATTTTTAATCTCTTTTCTGAGCTGATGTAAATTGAACTATCTTCTATCAGAAAAGAAAAAAGCTTGATCCTAATTCATTCATACACTGCATGCCATAGACACTCAGCCCCATATTACAGATAGAGAAATTGAGTCTCAGAGATATTAAGTAACGTTCCCAAGGTCACACAGCAAGCACATAGCTGAGTTGGAACTCAATTCTACACTTTTAGCCAGCAAGCAATACCACCTCCAAAAGGATATATATATATATATATATATATATATATATATATATATGCGCCCAGGGAGTGTGGGGCAGAGTGAGTTGGGGGCTTCTGAGCAATATGGCAGCTGTAGTCTGGTTGCAGAGTGAATTGAGATGTTTAAAGCCTTGGAATCTATGTTAAAAGCTGTAAGCAACAATCACTTTTATTTTCTAAGATCTTTTCTTACTTTTAAATTCCCTGACTCTGGCCTCCTTCCAAAAGCCTTGGGTTATATGTTTAGATAATAAAAATTGTCATCCTGGGTCCTGCTCATGTGAAATGGCTGCAGCGGCTTGCCCAATGTTCTATGGGGAAAAGACAAGCAGAGAGCTTGGCATAGAAACGGTAGCATTTATTACGTGCTATCCCAGGACTGCAAGTGTATGTATGTTTTGATTTGGTGACCCCTCACCTATTTAAGGATTAGATAAATGGACATTCTCACCTGTTCAGAACCTGATCTGCTGCTACAACCTCCAAAGACGCAGGTCCAGCCAAGCACTTGAATGCTTCATCTCATTTAATCCTCACAACCTTCCCTTTTAGCTGAGGAGGAAACAGGAGCTCAGAGAGCCTGAGTAACTTGCTCAGGGACACACAGCCTGTAAGTGGTAAGGCTGGTCTGTGTACGGGCCTGCTTGTTCTTAATAACCTTCTTAGATGGAAAACAAGGATAACCTCCACAGCTATACATCCCAAAGAGCGAGTCGCCAGCTAGACTGTTCTTCTCCAGGGCAAGCAACACTATTCTTGCTTGTGGTTCATTTACACCAACTTCACAACACAAGTCTAACCTCCTAGAAGCAGCCCTGCAGAAGGAAGCTGCAGACTCCAGCAACAGCCAGGGAAATGGGGGCTGATCACAGGTTTGGGAATGAGGACGTCTGGGTTTTCCTTCCAGTCCGTCTGGTTCCCCAAAGCACTTAAGTTCTCAGCAGCGAGTCGAAAAGTTTGACTAAGTGGTCTCTAAGGACGCTTTTCTTTATATGCTACAGAGCATATAAAGAAAAATAAAATAAGACACAGTCTTTGTTTTTGAGACACGTACAGTCGCCTACAAAAAGACAGATGAAATATACAGCTCCAAGAGAGGACAGGCAAAAATTAGTGTTTGATAGAGGAAGAGGTGGGGTGTTTTTCATGGGAGCCAAGAATGTGAGGATTCATTCCAAAGGAAGATACATGGTAATGCAGTCCCCATTGCAAGAATGGAGGACATCATTTTAAAAAAAAAAAATTGCTGAATGATAGTCATTGCTTTCAGATTAATAGCACACGATGGACTAGACCATTGCATAGACTGTTTTGTTAAGTGAGAAGTGTTTAATACCTCGGTTACATGGGCAATTCATCTATCCAGGAAGTCTACTCTCCAGCCGTTCCCCAGCATCAAGGTTATACAGCGCAATAGCTCCACATTCCTACAAAAGGGACTTGTACTCAGCAATGGTTCTGGCTTGTTCTGTTTTACAAAGCAATTTATTTTATCCTTCAGAAATAAAATCCAGTTGTCTTTGATTCTCTCTTCTGAATCACATCTAATTTGATTCTTTATTGGAATTGGGTTTTTTCTTTCTTTTTCTTTTCTTTTCTTTGTCTGAAGTTTTATGAATAGCCCAGAACCAATACAGAAGTGAACTGATGTAATTGGAGGGTTTCTGAAACTAAACAAGAACCCAATGGGCCTTGGAGAATCAGGAGACCTTGAGGTCTGACCCCTGCCCCAACAGGGGGCTCAGGTCCTCTCTGTGTTTCCTTATCTGTAAACCGGAGACAATGACATAGGACTTTTACATGGATTAAATATTAATACATGCAAAAAGCTTAGAACTAAATCTGGCACACAGAAAGTACACAATAAGTATTAGCTGCTGTCATGACTTACCACTGTTTTGCCAACACTGATCACAGTGTCTGTTACAGAATTCTTGCTCAGTCAATATTTGGGGGATGTGGATAAATAAACATTGTGCCCTACAGTTTTCACTGTCCATCTGAGACCAGAAGGGGTCTCAGGGATCAGCTGGTGCATGTATAAATTAGGTTTCTTTTTGCATTTATTATTTTTATTCAGGAAAGTACAACAGCTAATGAAAATAAAAGAGCCGTGCCCCCCACCCCACCCCTAGCTCCCCTAGAGATCATCGAGTCTTAAAAGCCTGCTGTGCAGGGGAAAGCATCGAAGCTCAGAGAGGGGAGGTTATGGCCTCCAACACAGACAGACAGTGTGTGAGGAAAGGGTGAAATGGAACCCTGCACACAAAGAGCCCTTAGCACGGTGCCTGCCTGCCGCCCCTGCAGTGAGGCTGGACATTCACTGGCTATCATCCTCCTCACAGGTTGGTGGTCCCCAGCGTCAGCCACCGTCCGTGGGGCCCACAGCCCTTTGTCATTCCTCCCTTCCTGACCTTGGCAGGCCCAAGGGTGCAGGTCCAGGGTAGATACCGCTGTTCCCTCACTCGGACCCTCAGTGTCCAGCACAGGACACATCGCAGGAGCGTAAAAAGGGGTACTGGTTTCACTTGTGTTTAATCCCTCCTCGGATGAGCGAGCCAGTTGAACTTGTTTGTCAAAGACAGAGGAAGGCTTGCCCTTGAGTGACCATGTATTAGAGTCATAGCAGAGAACACCAGGCTGGCAATCAGGTGCAGCCACCGCTGGCATGGACAGCATGCATTCTGCACACGGGCGTTGGTCCAGTGCTCTGCACCCTCTCCATCTTCCTAACAGCCCCGTGCGGTGGACACCATCTCCATCCTCACTTTGCAGGTGTGGAAACGAAAAGCCCAGAGGGTGCGGGATTCGATGGCAGCTGCACAGCTAGTGAGGGTTTGAACCTACGTGGGTGGGACCAGGTCTGAACTCAGTGCCACGTTCGGCTGCCTCGCTCAGCCATCCCATCCAGACCCCTCTCCCCCAGGACCTTCGGCATCCTGGGCCCCCACACCTCCTTGATTTCATACTTTGTGTCTCGTTGTAACTCTGAGATTATAAAACTCTGCTCTAAGCATTTATATTCTTTGATCTTTATCCTTGACCCTAAGCATAATGACTGCTTCACTTCCCTGTGATACTGGACAGGTAAACCCTGGGAGGTAAAAAGGGACTAGGGGCTCCCCTAGTCAGCCCCATCCTAACCCAGTGAGTATGGCTCATACTCTGCTTGTACACTGGGATTTTGTAAACATGCCGATGCCTGGGCCCCACCTCTGCCCACCCCCACCCCCCACACACTAAATCAGAAATTTACTAGGGTCCAACTCAGACATCTCTATTAAAAAGGACAGATCCCTCTACTTGCCAAGAACAAGAACCCTGCTCCAAGAAGCAGAGCTTTCTGTTCAGTCAGATCCCTGAATTCTGTGTTGCTCCTCCACTACCAATCCTGTGACCTTGAGGGAAACGAGCAACCTCTCTGAACAGCCATTTCCCAATCTATCGGGCGGGAAGAAAATTTGGGGCTTGTAGAGATGTTAGATGACCTACATGTGACATGGCTGACAGAGCACGGCCACATAATAGACATTCACTAAACCTCACACATCCCCGCCCCTCTACTCCAGTAACTGTATTCCTACATGCTCCTCGCTCTTCCACTCCGATAAGTCATGGCTGCAGTTGAAGTGAGGGTTTTAGGTGTGAATTCTGGCTTTACCTCTTAATACCTTTGTTACCTTGGGCAAGTGGCTGACCCTCAGTTTCCCTACCTGTGAAGTGGGGCTGACACCATATACTCCAGCAAACATGAAACAAAGGAGGCTGCGCATATAACACGTTTAGCACAGACCCTGGTTCATACGAAGCGCGAAGTACGTGAAAAACTGAAATGCACAAGTTCACATCTGTTTCCATTGCCCATATTTTATACCTCACATTCCCATTGACTCCAACCCTGAGCGTTCGAGGACAGGACCAGAATTTCAAGGACGTTTAGTCCCCGAGGTGCCAAGGTAACAGATTTTCATTTTTCAACTCTAAGGATTTAGGAGTTAATCCATAGGAAATTGGCTTGGCAAAGCACTGTGAGAACCAGCACAACTTCCAACTCAATCTCTGTCCGGGTCCTTATTCACTGATGCAAAATTAATTTAACCGTCATCTCTGGCTGGGTCAACTCCAAAGGAAAGGGTGGTCAGCTCCACCGAAAAAGACAGAGGGAATAAGCACCTTAAACAGAGGGATCGAGATCCAAAAAGATCTGAACAGGTCTGCGAGGTGAGCCAAATAGGGTAACATTTAACAGGGACAGATGCTCTAAAAATGCGGGTTTGGAAGAAAGTTAAGTCCTGTGTCTGGGTTCTAAAACCCAGACACATAAAAGCAGGATAATGGTATGACTGGCCTCTGTGTTCAGTCAGCTGATTGCTCTCAGGCCTCTGTGTCCCAGTTACTGCGGGGTCATGGTTAAGATAGGCGCTCTGGAGCCAGCCTGCTTCCACCACTTACCAGCTCAATTATTTACCTCTCCGTGCCTCTGTGTTCCCATTTAGAAAATAGAGATATAATAGTGTCTACTTTACAGGGTTGCTGAGAGAATTAAATGGCACAATGCATTGGCCCTGTAATAGAGATGCAAAGAAAAATAAAGCAATTTCTGTTCCTAAGGAAGACACAGCCTAGCAGGAGAGATTGACACATAACCCACCAGGGCTTGTCAATACGCCGAGCCTGTCCCTGAGATGTGGTGGGGCAGAGGTCAGCAAACTATAACCCATAAACCCCGTATAGCCTGCTACCTGTTTTTATAAATAAAGTTTTATTGGAATGCAGTCACACTCATTCATTGAGATATTGTTTATGGCTGCTTTCACACTACAACTATAGACTTGTGTCACTGCAACCGCAATTATATGGCCTCCAAGGTCTAAAATATTTATTATGTGGCCCTGTACAGAACATTTTTGCCAATGTATTGTAGAGGAAGAGGTTTACTCTGTCTTAGATGTCAAGAAAGGAGAGAAATTTTGAGTCCCTAATATGTGTTGAGTCCTCTAAATAGGTGAACACATGTTTTTTCCAGTTAATGGACTTGAGGTTCTAAAAGTTTTAACAAATGGCTCTGAGCCATAAAGAAGTGGTAGAAGCAGATTCAAATCTGGGCCTAATGACTCTGCCTAGTGACTGAGGCCCTTTTTACTATCCTAGGCAAACTAATACAATCAGAGAGTACATTTGAGGTATTGAAGGATGAATAGGAGTCTTCCAGATAGAGGGAGTGTCCAAAGGATGAAAAGGGTACCTAAACATAGATGAAAGAACTGGAACAAAGTATGCAGGACATGAATATATTTGTACAATGTGAATAATTAGGTGCAAGGAAGTTTGAGAAGAGGATAACTAGGAAAGAAAATGTTAAAGAAAGGAGTCCAGAGGGTGGGCAATAGCTGAGGGAAAGCAAAGAAGCCTGCATTTGTTCTCAATCACCTCCCACAAGGTCTGAAGAGTAGAACTCCTACAAAAGTGGATTCCAGGAGCAATATACACAATCATAACAAGTCTGATCTCATCAAGCCTAGTTATCTCATTGCACAGATGGCAAAACTGAGGCCTCAACAAGAAGGAAACCTTGCCCACGGCTATAGGGGCATATCAGTAGCAGAGACTCCGGGACCCTAAATCCTGCCATACCCATGGATCGTGGCAGATTGTGCCAGCCTGGGGCACTGAGGCCAGCTCACCTACCATGCATGATCCTTGAGACTCTGTAGTGAGTTAATGAAGGTCTCTCATTTTCTTGGGACTGATTAGGATCAATCACATTATCCATCTTGTGCGATGGCGTCCCTGACCCATTTCGGTGGGGTCACCACGCTGTTTAGGATGAGTGATGCAGACTGGAGGCCCGCCAGCGGACCTGTGGTATGTTGATAACTTCACATATTGCCAACTTCTCATATTAAATATACAACTTACAAGCAAGGCAAAGTTTAACTCATGCTAATCAACTGTAAAATGAACTGGGGACTTGCTGTTCCCTTCTAAAGGCCTGCGTCTGCCTCCTGCTCATCACTACTGGTCATGGAGCTCTCTGCTTCCCGAGATTGGATATTAATGAAGACTGGGATTACAGATATCAATTGAGCGCGTTATGTTGTCCCTGAAATGCAGTGCGATCAACTCCGGGGAAATATAAACGCTGAGATGAAATCAGCCCTCCCTCCACTGCCCCCTCGCTTCCCCAGGTGCCATCCTATCAGACACACCTCTGTCTGTGAATCGTCAGCAGGCCAAAGAGGACGGGCATTGGTCGGAGCCCCAGTGACACTATCTGCAGACCTTCCCTGGAGTCTGGGTTTCCTCTACTCTAAAGTGAGTTTATGGAGCCCTAAATACGCGTCAGAGGCTTGAGACTGAATGCAAATACACATGCTCCCACCAGCTGCATTGTCTCTCTAAGAACTGCTGCAAGATTCAATGTCACTTAATAAGTTAGCATTGATTAAGCACCTACTGTATGCAAGAAGATATTCTTAAACTGATACCTGAGAAAATTCTCTGAAAAATGCTTTGCAGTCCGACAGAATTGAGTTTAAATCCTGACTCTGCCCCGCTCAGACTGTGGGGTCTTGGGTAAGTTACTTAGCCTCCTTGAAACTCGGTTTCTTCCCCTCTAGTGTGGGAATAACAGCATCTACATCACACAATTCTAAGGATTAAATATGATAGCTTGGGTGATTCGCCTAGCTGTTCCTGAATGCTATTCCCCGGAGCTTGTGGGAGCTATTTACAGCAAGCAAGCGTTTTGTTTCGTTCTCCCTCAGCCATTGCCCATCCTCGGGGCTCCTTGCTTCTTAGCATCTCCCTCCCCTGCTCCCATAAGCATTCAGTAAAAGGCCATTACTATTGCTATTATTACCGATCCCCAGACCTTTACTGAGCATCTACCACGTTCTTAGCCCTGTAATAGGTGCTTTGGAAAAATGCATCATCTCATGATTAGAAAAATATCTACTCTACCAGCACTTTAAGCTCTAGTTTTAAAAATCAGAATGACAAAAGTTGAGAATGATTCTGTAGCTAATGAAGATTGTGTAGTGCCTAGTTTAGAGGGGGGGACACAAAAGCAGACTGGGGACCTCAGGAGACTGGTCTGGAAGGAGAGCTCAAGCAGCCTAGAGGGCACCAAGGATGAGGGTCGGGGAGGGGACAGGGAAGCGTCTTGTTGATTGGCTTGCAGGCCACTCCCAGGGAAGCCATGGGGACTGCAGCATAAGCCGCCACATGGTAAAGAAAGCCCTGGACTCTCCCAGCTCTGCTGTATGACCTTGAGCAAGTCCCTTCCCACGTTGGGCCTCAGTTTCCCCGTCTACAAAATGGGGACTGTAAAACCAGTCTCCTCGTGGGCTCGTAATGAACATCACACTGAGTGAAACGTCTGGAAATGCTTTGAAAACTAAAACTCGTGGTCATGTGGAGAAGCATCCCAGTCATTAGGGAGAAAACAGACAAAGCAGTGAAAACACACACACACACACACACACACACACACACACATCAGTAACTCAAGATCTCCTTCTGCTTTGTGGTGTGTGATCCCAAGAGATCTCACCTTGGTCCTCACCCCTGCCTGCCGTCCCTGACCTCAGCTGCATCCCCTGAGCTGGGCAGGATCTGGGTCCCTGCTCACAGCCTCACGTTCCATACAGGCCAGTTCTCCCATTCCTGTGAGATAAAGCCAACCACAATCAGATTTCCCATGAACTCATGAGAGCCTTGCTTCCTGGAAGGCAAAGCCTCCTGCGTGTCCTCAGTACGAACCCAAGGAAGGGTGGGAAGAGGCAGGTGGGGGAGACAGAAGGGCTCAGTTGCCTCACTTTGAGGGGACAAACAGCAGGATCAAAATCTCAAGAGGAAATGGAGGCAGTGTGATGATTTTCCTGTGCCAACGAAGTGCTGTGCAAACTTAAATATAGCAGTTAACCTCTCTGAGCTTCAGATCTTACACACCACATTGCTCACGTAGATACTTTTTGTAAAAAATGAAAAACCACTGGGCCTTGTTTCTCCTGTCTTAATAGTCACAACTCATATTCCCCTGAAGGGAATTTTTGAGCTTATAAACCTCATCTATATCTATTCTTGTAATCAATCCTTACAGCACACTTGGGAGGGAAGTAGTACAAGTTCGGTTTCTCATTTTAGAGATTAGAAAACTCAAGCTCAAGGTGAGGTCATACTGGATTAGTGTGGACTCTAATCCAATGATTGATGTCCTTATAACAGGAAAATGTGGGCACAGAGACTTTCACAGGAAGATCACTATGTGATGACAGAGGCAGAGACTGAATGATGTGTCTACAAGCCAAGAAACACCAAGGACTGCCAGAAACCACCGGAAGCCAGAGAGAGGTCGGGGACAGTTACCCACTAGAGCCTTCAGAGGGAGCGTGGCCCTGCTGATACATTGATTTGGGACGTCCAGCGTCCAGACTATAAGAGAATACATTTCTGTTCCTTTGAGCCACCCAGTGTGTGGTACTGCATCACAGCAGCCCCAGGAAACGAACACAGTAGCATTGGCAGAACCAAAAATGAGTGGCAGGTGTTACATCCACCAGTGTCCATCTTCCCCTGAAGCTCTGGCGCCTTCTTACTGATAAAGTCTTTGTGGATTTTACTACCCATGTGATCTGTCCCATGTCGTGGAAATCAGGCGAAGCCACCTCTCAGTCCATCGCACAGAGGGTTTTCAGGAATATGGTGTAGGTTTTACATTTCAGTGACTTCCAGACCTCTTCCCAATTCCTCTACCTTCCAACAAACTATCTTAACCAGCTACATTCACCCAACCATCCAGCTGTCCTATATATAACTAAACACTTGGGTCACAAAAGTAATGAAGATAAGTCTTGGGATCATATGTAGCTTAGATTTGCAGTAGCGGGAGCTGTGGGGAGAAACATAAAATAAACATGCAAGCTAATGAATAAAGAAGATAATTTTAGATATTGAAAAGTGCTATGTAGAAAAACCAGGTTAAGAGAACAAGAAGGGATGGAGATGGGGGAGGCAACTTCAGATGGGATTCTCATGGAAGGCCACACTGAGGAAGTGAGAGTTGAGGCAGATGGATAGAACCTTACCAAAAACAAACAAACAAACAAACAAAAAGACAAATGGATGTTATTATCCAGGAGGCGCTCCATCGTGAGAAGACTTGTCTCAGATAGTTTATATCCTGACGTCATGCCCTCCGCCTCCCTGCTGGACCAAACCTTAAGAAAAACCCTGAATGATGGATTTTATATTCCTGAGGTTCAAATATGAGCCACTATTCCCCTTTCCTACCTGTATGCTATGCTGTCTATAGGTAGGTCACTGTGTCATTTATCAGTCAAACTGGAACAACTTTAAGTGGGGAGGGGGCATTCTTGATAATTACACCAGGACCACAGGCTTAAACCAGGACTGTCCAAGGGAAGCCAGGTGCATGGTCACTCTATTTATAGGGGGCCTTAATGGGCTCCAAGCTCAGTTATTTAACAGGACTATCCCAGATCAATTAGCTAGGATGGAGAGGAACAAAGGAAGGTCATTATGTCAATAGTGGCCAATCATTGAGACTTAAGATGAAAACCTTCTGCCTTCCTCCAGATTCACTGTGGTTCTGTGTTAATACTAGATTTCTTTATGATGCTTCACAATGCCGCAGAAACAGATGCCAGCCTGCCTATCTGGACCTTCTTAACCTTTGAACTATAGTCTTATCTTAAAATCCCCAAATGTCAGAGTGTGAAGGGAAATTAGAGTTTATGGGGGAGGCTGCCATTCTTTCATAACAACTGAATTTAGCTGCCCAGAATATGGCCGACGTTACCCAGCTTCCCTTGCATCAGGAGTGGCCATGTGACTTCATTCTAGTTAATGGATGTAAGCATGGGTGTTGAGTGGAAACTTCCAGGAACCTCTCTGCAAGTACAGCTGTTGGGTATCCCTTGTCCTTTCTACTCTACCTTCCACCACATTTCTGTGACGTGGATGTGATGGTTAGTGTTTCTCCTTGGACCCTGAAGTCACAGGGCACACCATAGTGGTGATGGAGGGGTGAATTGGAAGGAACTTAGGTCCCGAGAACTCTATAGCATATGCGTAGCACCCCCTCACAACCCTGGCTCTTAACATCAGTGAGAAATAAGCTCCCACCTCATTGAAGCTGCTGCTTAGGTACTCTCGGCTGAGCCTAACGGGAGAAAAGACCAAGTTTCTCTGATTCCTGGTATTAATGCTGTAGGGCAGGAGAACTGAGTGCTGGAGAGGGGCTGAGGGGATGTCCACAATCAAATTAGATCATTAGATAATTTAAAATAGCAGGCTTCCCCACCTCCAGCTTCCACGACACTCGTTTTCCTATTCAATACACTTTTCCTGAACACACTGTGTCAGACAGTAAACAGGTGCTGAGTAAACAGAGCTGAGTAAATCATAGTTGCTCTTGTCAGCTCATGTTCGAGAGAACAAATAATAAAATTACATATTTAATATGTATTGTATGTTCGTGTGTGTGTTTAGGAACACAAAAGAGGAAGGAGCAACCAACTCAGGGCTCAGGGAAGACTTCACAAGGAAGATACCATTGAAACTGGGTCTTAAAGAAAGACTAGAATTTTGTGAGTTGTGGATGGGGAAATTGCATTTCCTGCAGAAGGAACAGCTCATGAAAAATCATGGAAGCCAGAGAGGACAGAGAGCATGTGAAAGGCACAATAACATCCCCCAAAATAACCATGTCCCAATTCCCAAAACCTGTGAATAAATGTTACATGGCAAATTGGAATTAAGATTACAGATGGAATCAAGGTTGCTAATCAGCTGACCTTGAGATGAGGAGAATATCCCCAATTATCTAAGTGGGCCAAACTAATCACAGGCATCCTTAAGGGGGAGGCAGGAGAGTCAGTGATACAATGTCAGAGAGACTCCACTGGCCATTGCTGGTTTTGAAGATGGAAGAAAGGGGCCCTAAGCCAAGAAATGCAGGTAGCCTCTAAAAGCTACAGGCAAGAAAGCAGATTTCCCCAGTCTTCCAGAAAAGGATGCAGCCCTGCTTACACTTTGATTTCAGTCCAGCGAGACCCATTTTAGACTTCTGACCTCCAAAACTGGGAGGTAATAATTTGTGTTATAAATAAATAAGTGTGTGGTTAAAGACACTAAGCGTGTGGTGATTTGTTACAAACTAATACAGAGATGAAAGCTCGTCATGAGTGTGCAATTTGAAACGAGGCTGCCGACATGGGTTGGTCCATGACTGCAGAGTCTTAAATTCCAAGGTAGAGATTTTGAAATGCACAGCCATGAAGGACTGTGAGAAGAAAGTGATGTGATCAGATTTCCATTACAAAGTTTTCCCCAGCTAATTTAGAAGAACTGGAGGGGTGAACCTGATGGCGGGAGATCACAATTGTCCTGGTGAGAGATGCTGAGCTGGGGGTGGAGTGAGCCACCTCCTCCAAGCCCTCAGGACTACTGGGACCCCTGCATCCAGGGATGGCTGGTGGGGCTGCCCTGCTCTCTCCCCACTTCCTTGTGTCCTTCCTGAGGCATCCTGTGCAGGAGAAAGCTCTGGGCTAGAAAAGAGCTGGACTTCAAAGCTTCTCTACCATTTACTAACTCTGAGGGCTGGACTAAGTCACTTCACCTCAGTGCCTCTGTTTCCACATTTGCAATATGGTAATGCCAATCCCTCCCTCAGAGTGCTTCTCTGGTGTGACACTTCCCAAGCCACCTTCCATGCTTCCTGTGAACGCTTCCCACAGTACTCCCTTCTGGGTTGAAGCATTCTCCCCATGTTTTGGGGACGTCTACCTTGATTTCTGGATAAAGTTACGGAGCACAGAGTTGGTCCTCAAAGCCCTCTGGAACTGTGCCATCTCAAGGGCCCAGTGTTGTGCCGCGTATTGGCCAGAGGACTGGGCGCCATCTAGAGGGCACCAGCTGCAACACCAAGAAGACAAGGAAAGCCGTAGTAGTTGCCCAGAACCACCAAGGAGAACGCAGGAAAGCCTGTCTGCGTCTGACTCTGTGCACAATAAAATGATGTGTGAGATCACAGAACCTTAGACACTCCAAGTTATAGATCAGAGAATCTTTGAATTCTAGAATCTAGGAATCATGGAATTATAGAATAATAAATTCTCCGATCTAATTGTCATCAGTTAATTTGTCCAGTAATTAGTTAAGGCAAAGACGGGCAAAGCTGTCAGTTTCTGTGCTGGTTCGGATTAGTATTTGCTGGCGGGAGTTCTAAATCAAGAAGGTATCTGAGGCCACACTGATGTCCACGGGTATGAGTGCTGAGATAGATTAGTGATGTCTGCCCTGAGATTAGCATTAAAGGGGAGTAAAATGTATGCCTTGTATCTAGGAGAACTCCACATGAAGAAGTGGGAAGATAAACAACATTTTGCTGCCTATTACATGGCAAGTGTTTTAATTGTGTGTATTAATCATGTTTTATCCTCATTACAACCCTGGAAATAGGTGTGATTATCCCTAGGATAGATTTTTGAAATTGAGGACTTTGAGAGGTTACTGAATAACTCATATGAGTAAATAAAAAATGCTTGCATTTTTAAAGGAGAATTTTAAACGCCTTCACTCAAAGGTATGGGGGGATTTTCGGCATCTTAGCCCTCTGGTGGGAAGACATTTTGATGCAGAAAGAGTGCTTTCAATGTCAATCACAAGACACACGTTGTTATCCATAGTCCTTTACCCATCTTTGCTTAGAATAAGACATAGAAAAAAGAGACAGAGAGAAACATGGTAATACCTTAAAAGTCAGGTGAATCTCACTTTAAGAATAGGCACACAGAACCGAAGCCTAGAATTTACACCAGGCAGGTGAAGGGATGGCCATCCACTCAGGAAAAGGATTTCTCCACAGGTCAGGTTGCAAAGGCTTTGGAAGAGGGCCCAATCTACACCCACTTTGCAGGTGAAAGGTCAATGGGAAGGCACTGGCCTGGTCATCAGGAAAACAGGGTGCCAGCCTCCCTTTACCAGAAACCTTCTGCATGCCCTTATGCCAGTCCCTTCCCTTTGCCAGCCTTCCTTATCTCCATCCCAACCAAGAGAAGGTTGGGGAAGACGTGTGGATCTCGATCTGGGCAGTTGTGCCTCCAAAGACTGGTTTGGGCATTTCCAGGGGGCCTTTTTGGTTGTTATAATAGACAGATTGGATGCTAGGCAGCGTGCAGCACATGGGAAGGCCCTGCCCAGTAAAGAATTTGACCACACCTGACTCAATTCTGGAATGTCCCACCCGACATATACATGAAAACTCCCTGCTGTAATGTAGATCCTAGTTCCATTTCACATATAAACACAAAGAATTTTTGCATGATTTTAACAGACACTGGATTTTCCAGGAATGAAACTACCAGGCAAATAAGGGAGGGACTGTACTTTGTTTTGTTCAGACCTCCACTATTTCAGAAAATCACAGCTCTGAAGGCCATGCTATTCATGTACCTGAGTGGCCAGTTTCACACATTCATTTCAGTTTCCGTCAAACAATCATCTGACTGCAATTATGAAAGCAGTCTAGTCATATCCTCTCATTCTCATATCAACATACTTATTATTTTATTATAAATTACTTTGCCTTTTATTTTTCATTTACTTTGCTGTGTGGGCATTATATAGATTTTTAAAATGAGATGTCTAGGTGGGTTAGGTAATTTATGAAATCCATTTCAGGATAATAAAGGGAGCATCACAAAATATTAGTCTGGAAGGGTTGAGAACCACCGAGTCACATGACCCCTGGGTCCCTTCCAGCCCCAGCAAAGTAGGGGTATTATGCAAAGAGAGGCATGCCGAGATCACATGCCACACATTACAGGCAGACAGAGAATGAGGATAAATTATCTTGTTTTTTGCAAATTGTCCTCACCCACTGAATGTCCCTCAGCTATCCCAGGAGATACAATAATCTACATCACTGAATGAATGCATCCTGCCTAATCCCCCGAATGAGGAAATTGCCTGGAAGTGAGTGTGGGCACATTTGAAATTGCTTGAGAATGCCGCAGCTTCACTAGGTTGGAGCTGAGCACATCCTTTTTTCTTTTTTTTTAATTTATAGTGTAATTGATTTCTTTATAAGCCATTCAGGCCTTATTATTTATTAATCCACCTGTCAAGGTTAATTTAAACTACTTCTCAATAAGGCCATGTGACAACACCTTTGTTTATCAGATTGACAGCGCCAGTGAGTAAAGAAATAGCAGAGTGATTCCTCTCCCCTGAACAGAGAGTTCTGAGAAGGACCTTCCAGCAGGACTTGCCCAGGCCTTAATGGGAAATACAAGAGACCTCCCTCACACGGATGGGGACAGAAATCTAAAGCTTTTACCTTTTGCCCCAAGCAGGCCCTGGGCCCCATGACTTGCACTGGACATTGCATGATGACTGCATCCAATGGACTTCTCCTGGATCTTCTACACAAGCCCACTGCCATGTCCTTAAGTCACACTTATCTTCCCAGCCCATTGCAACAGGTCCCAAACTGGTCTCCTTGCCTCTGTTTTGTGTCCCTCCCATCTATCTGAGGTGATCTGACCAAAACGCAAGTCTGACCATGTCACACCCCTGAGTAGAGCCCTGAAAGGGTTCCAGCACAGTCAAATTCGGTCCTCCATGCCCTAGCCCTGCCTACCTCCTCAGCCTCGTCTCCCCCACCCCCTACCGGAGGCCTTGCACTTTATGTTCCAGCAATCTCATGTAGCTGTTCCCTGCAATACTGTTCCCTCTTCCTATATTCTGATCAACATGGAAACTCCAGCACTAAGGCAGTAGCTGCCCTAAGTACCTCCTCCAAAAGATTGGATTTATATTCTTTTTTAAAAAGTCCACTGAGTCAGTAACAAATATGTATCAAGTACGGACCATGGACCAGGTGTGGCGCTTAATCCTGAGGACACGAGAGAATAGAGAGACCTCATATCTGTCTTCTCAAAGCTTACAGTCCAGGCTGGGAGCTGTTGAGGACAGCAGTTCTTAAGCACTTCTCAGCACGGGACTATGGGAAGACAGGTGGGGCTAACGTTTATTGAATGCAAGAAACTATACTTATTCTCTTGTATTTCATCTTAGCAATAACCCCACAAAACTGGTATTTTCATGTCCCCCTTTAGAGATGAGCAAACTGGCATGCAAGGCAGTGAAACAGCTTGCGAACATTCACCCAACTCATTTGTGGTGAGTCAAGCATTCAAACTCGGGTCTGACGGATTTCAAAGTCTCAATTCCATCTCTACACTCGACTGCTCTCTTCCACACAGAGTTCAGGCCTGTGAATAAATCCATGACATGCACCAAAGCAAATACTCTCTTTGTGTTTCCGCAAGTACCTTCTGCAGTATCAGAATAGAACGACCTTGACTTTAATGACATTGAGTGGCTGAGTCTTCATTGGGTGGGCCTATGACCCACTAGAATGCAAGACTCATGCACTCCAGGATCCAGCCTGCCTTGGGTAACGTTAGACTCCTTGCACTTGGTATCACCTGAGTATACGTGCTGAAATGAATGAATACGTGAAGTACCCTGAGACACTCTGACCTCAATTGACCTTGAGTGGCATATTGCATTAACCTTGGGTGGGTAGAATGCTGGCCTAATCCAAGTCCACATCCCTCACCTTCTCAAGTTCAAAGTGTATAAACTTGCTCAGACATTTTATGAAAGTTTTCAGAGTCAACATGATCTCCAAGTGCTGAAAATTTAACAGGCCACCATGCCACAGGCCTTTGTAAAGACCGACCCATCGCCCCTTCTTCAGACACTGGAACAATCTGGTCAAAGTGTTGGGATGGGAGAACCAGAGGGTATACAACACGTCGAGGCATCCGTGTAAAATATAAAAAGAGGACTTCCATTGGCATTCCATTTGCATTTATAAAAAGTACCTGTTGAATATATAAATCATCCCAATTTAAATACAAGAGATACATTTTGGATCATGTGGGCTTGAAATGCACTGCCCCATTTTGCACCTCATCCAGGCCTTGAGGTGGGAGCCAAACATGTACGTGGAGCAGTTATTTAACCAGCACTCGTAGCCTGGGGCCCATCTTCCCACCATCTTTTGGGACTTGGGCATGGAAGTTAATGGCAGCAGAAAGAGATAGAAAAGAGGCGTCAGAAGAAAGAGGGCAGAGCTTTGAGTATGTTTGTGCCAGTTCATAAAGGGGAATGTCACACCCTCCACATGGCCTTGAAAGGCCAATTATGTTAAGGACAGGACATCAGCCTAGGCTTGCTGGGACAGCATTGAAGGAGCACTTGGGGTTTTGGATACCCCTTGCGAGCTCCGCCCATAGAAGGAGGAGTTGTTTATCTGATTGGCAGGAACCTGTAGCTCTAGGCCATGTTTTGCTAATGGGCAGATTGGGTCCCAGCATAAAGACCTGCCCTCTTGTCCAGTATTTCACTTATGTTCATATGCAGGAGGACTGTTTCCCATTCCAGCGTACTTCCTGCTTTATGGAATGACATGAGTGCCAAGGCTCAGGAAAGCACTCAATCCCCAGTCATCTCCTTTCTGTGGTCTTTTCTTCCAGGTGGCAACCTGGCCAGGGTGACTGCCCCAGCCAAGGGCTAGGCAACTGGACCAGCTCAGTGCATCAACACTTTAGGGGTAAACATGCTTGTTCTACTTACGCTTCCAATTGGCCTTTCTTCCCATGATGAATATCCAGCCATCAGTTTTCTGGAGGGGTATAGTTGGAGATGATCTAGGCAGAGATTCAGAGTAATTTTGGGGTGAGGTTGGGAGGAGATTGAGGGGAGCCTCACTCAGGCCTCCTGTAGGAGACCCCCTTCCATATTCTTCAGTTCAGTTTGACCAGCACTTTGCACCGGGTATGGGGAACCATTTCACACTATAAAAAGTCAAACTTGACTTTCCATTTGTCTGTTGATGTTTGTGCAGCATTCCCTCAAAATCCCAGAGGGGAAGAAGGTGGATTTCAAATCCATGAAACGCTTTAGGCTGCCAGACTTAGAATGGGCATGATAATGTCCAACTTCCTGCTACCAGGGTTTTGGTGGCAGTCCCCTAAGAACATGAGGATAAGTTCCAAAGGTCTCCATGAAGGTGAAGAATCAGCCTTCGCTCACTTACCATAAAATCCAAGGCTCCTTCGTGTGCCGGGGATCTGGAGGCCTGTAGTGGGTTTGCTTTGAAAGTGGTTCCCATTAAACACTTCAGCTCCAGATACCTCCTTGACTCAACCTAGGAAGTAGGCAGAGTTAGATGTTCAACCCAGTTCTGAGACTAGAACAAAGTACAAAATGCATAAAATGACAAAGCCCTCTACCATCTAAGCCCCACCTATGCCTACACACTCACCTTGAGTTACTCTGGCCCTCACTCCCTACACATTCCAGATATATCGTTCTTTTCATCTCTAAATTGGGCCAGACTTTCTCTTGCCTCTTGACCCTCAAACACATCAATTCCCTCTTCTCGGAATGCTCCCTCACCCCAGCTTCTCCGTCACCTGGCTAACTGCTGCTCACCCCTTGTGTCTCAGCTTGCTCATCCTTCCTCAGGGAAGTTCTCCTAAATTTGCAACACAGGGTAGGTCGCCCTGCCATCCATTCCCATAGCACCCTATGCCTCTTCCCCAGAGTGACACTCAGTACCCCTCACAAAACTTCTGTGAATGCTGCTGGACTGACTGCTGGGCAGTCAGCCTCATTAGCACAGGAATATCTCAGTCTAATTCCCTGGTGGGCACTGCTGATTCAGTCAGGAGAGGTGAGGATATGCTCCTGAAACGAGCATCACCCACGATGCAGTGGTTTCACAGGAAAATGAGTTATTTCTCATTTACAATACATGGGTCTTCAGGGGACTCTTCCATCAGTAGTTCAGGCTGATGGAAGTTCTATCTTGATGTGTGCTTCAAGGGGCAGAGGTGTCTTCCCCTTCCACCAGGGGAAGAGGTGTCTCACTCTGGTAGTTAAATGTCCCAGCCTGATCATGTCACACATCACCTCCACTCACAAAACGTTGACCAGAACTAGTCATGTAGTCCCATGACCACACAACACAGCCAAAAAGTGCAGACTTCCTGGTATTGGGGTACAGCACTAATAGCTACCAAAGAAGTAACTCCTGCAGCACAATAAATGGCCCATCAATGTGTGTTGAATGATGATAATAATAGCTTCTATTTATCAAGCACTTTGTTTCAGGTACCGTGTGCTAATCGTTTAACTGAAATACGAATCCATTTCTTCTTCATCAGGGGCCCATGGTCATAATATCACCTGCCTTCATCAAACCTGTTGGCTCCAAAGCCCCTTACTGCTATTACAAAGTTCCTCAGCAAAATTACCTGGAAGGTCTGCCTACACGTTATGCCCACTTGCTTCCCTCCAGTCCGAACCTCATCCCACTCCAATCAGGCTTACGTCCTACCACCTCATTGCGACTCTTCTCAAGGTCAGCTGTGGCTCACGCCTGCCACACCAGTAGTGAGGTCTCTGTCCGCCTCTTGAACTTCCACCAGCTTTGACACGGTTGACTCCCTCACTTGAGATATTTCTTCTCTAGACATCCGTGACACCTCACTCTCCTTGTTTTCCTCTCCCGTCTGACCTGCTCAATCTCCTTTGCTGGTCCCTCCACTCTGCCAGACCTGCAAACGCTGTCACACTGTAGGATCCTGTCCAGCTCTCCTCTTTGCCTCGCTCTCTAGAGGACCTTAGCACTCCCATGGCTTAAACTGCCATATCTTACACATCCCCAGTACATCTTGCCCAATCTGCTTCCCTTCCGGCATCTCCATTTGGTATCTGAAACTTAACATCCTCAAATCAGGACTATTGATTCCTACATCCTGCCTCCACCCCAAGCCTTTCTCATCTTAATAAAGAACAGCACTATCTCCCTAGTTGCCCAAGAACGAGAGGTCACCTTGAATTGCTCTCTCTTCCTTACACCCCACATCCAATCCGATGGTAAATGTTCTTGGCTCCCCCTCACCCCACTATTATGATGGGGGATGAATCCAACCGCTTGTCATTATTTTTAACTCTTTTCCAAGCCACAACCAGCCTTTACCTAGAAAGTTACCACAGCCTCCTGATTTACCTTGAAACTCTTGGATGGCCTTCCCACAGCATCCCAATGAAATACACATGCCCCCCTGAGGTCTACTAGGGCACCCCCTCTGCAACCTCAGTCTTTCCCTCCCCCCTTACTCATCCCACTGCAGCCACCCTGACCTGGCTGGCCATCTAACGCCAGGCTCTTCCAGCCCAGGGTCTTTCACTTGTTGTGTCTCCCTCTCAGAGCCCTCTCACCTCAGAACTGTGCATGGCTGGCTCTTTCTCATCATCTAGGGACCAAGCCAAGCATCACCTCTGTAAAGGGAACCTCTCCAGACACCCGAGGCACGCTCACTCGAATCAAGTGGTCTCAAGTGCTAATCATTACTTGAAACTACTTTACAAATGTGAGTATTGGTAGTGGCGGTTGATGTCCCTCTCCTGTAACTGTGCCAGCCCAGTTGACAGTAGGGGCTGGTTTACTACTCTATCTACAGTACCTACAGCTGGGCTTGGCTCATGGCAGACACTCAGTAAATATTTGTAAGCTGGGGGTAGGACATTACCATCTTCGTTTTATAGAAAAGTAAGGCTCAGAGATGTCAAGGAACTCATCCAGTGACACACAGCTGCAAAGTAACAGAGTCAAGGTTGGGAAATGTTTTGTTTATTCTGAAGCCTCTATTCTTCCCTCAATGCACTGCCTGATCCTAGACAGCGGTGGCTAAGTGCACTGTCTTTGCCTTCTGCAATTCCTTTCAGTATTAAAATTCCATTTTCTTCCATCTTTGCAAAGGCCATTAAAAGTTCATCCAGCATCTAATCTCTTTTCTTAACTTTGAACCTAAGAGAGTTCTCTGGCATTTTCTCAGCTGTAAAACAATGATAATACCTGCCCATGCGACTTTAAGGAGAGGCCTGGCAAAACGTCTGGCACATAGTAGGGACTCGGTGAATGTTAGCTTCCTTTCTGCCTGTGGCCATTAACTTATTCCACAAGTATCTGTAGAGAATGTCCCATTAGAGGTGTTATGGGGATTAAAAAGGTGAACTGGAATAGGATTCTGCTCTCTAGAAACCCAAATCCTCACAGGGGACAGAAAACATTTACTCAAATGTCTCTAACAGGAGGTAGGAAGTGCGAGTGCCTGCACATGGGAGTCCATCAGACCTGGGTTCAATTCTTGGTCCCCTCAGATCAGCTGTGTGATGTTGGGTAAGTTACTCAACCTTTCTGAGTTGCATTTTCTCCATCTGTCAAATGGACTCAACCCCTAGACCAGTATTGTTTACAGGAATTAAACAAGTTGATACACATAAAATAAACAGCAAGTGCTCAATAAAGGAGAGCTGTTAGGATTGTTTGAGTTGACATTTACTGAGCACCTACTATGTGCTAGGCACGTTCCAGGGCAGAGCCAAGAGAACTGAATGCCACCTACGTGGTATAGTCAGGCTTCTGGCGGGGTTGGAGGTGTGCAGCTCCTGGGTTCTCCTTAACTCCAGCCCATTTCCTCAACTCTACATCCATCAGAGCCTGGAAGTTTTGACCTCCCCCATCCCCCAAAGTCTAGCACAAGTGAGGTGTAATGTTTGAAAATTGCCCAGAAAAGTGTGAGAGCAAACCAGGCAGAATGCTAAAAGACCGGAACACATAAAATTTAAAAACAGCCTCTGACAATGCAGAACTCAAGGGAAGATTTTTGCAAAAACAACTTTGTTTCCAGCCAAATGGAGCTTTAATCTGCCTTGTAACTTAGTATGTGTCTGCTCTCCTTCCCCTGAAATAGGACCGCTCCACCCTGGGCAAATAATAAGGCAGCGAGGCTGGAACAAAGCCTTCTGTTATGAAAGCATTTCTCCACCCCGGCAATGCGGTGAGGGGCTTCAGAGGGACAGAAATAAGTCAAGGGAGGTATGGGGGGAGGTGTTTTAGGGGTCACAGCCCTTTTTCGTTCTTAGCCCATGTGGGAGAGGGGGCTTCTCTAAAAGTAGAAGTAAAAGAGACCATTGGAAGCTGGGCTCCCACCAGTGGGGGAAGGGAGGAATTGGGAATCTGAGGCCACACGCAGAGCTCAGCACGGGGTTGCTGTATGTATAGAGCTTGGAAGCTTTTGTCAGAAGAAACCTTGTTACAGTGTGGGAGCAGACTGCGGGCAAAGCATGGACGCTGGAGTTAGATGGGCCGCGGCCTAGATCCAAATCCCAACCCTGCGGTTTCCTACTGGTGTGACCCTGGATAAGTCACTTGGCCTCTCTGAGTAGAGATAAGAATATCTGCCTGATGGGGTAACGAGGCATTAAGTGCCACACTATCAGCCAGAAACACCATGTTAGACACAAAGCAAAACCTCAACCAATGTCCCTGTGACCTCCGTGTCCAGTCTGTCACAGCGGCTGAATGAGCTTGAAATTGCCCTCTGCTAAACAGAGCTTGCCTTCCCAGGTGTGGGCTGTGTCCAGCCACTGGTCAGTGGCGGGGAAGGAAGGCCCATGGCCCTCACTCTCACTCAGACAATTCTAAAGGGGCAGCCGGGATCCAGAGTGCTCTGTGGCTTGGTGACGGCTTTCATGGGGACTACAGCACAGCTTCTCCCGCTGCCCATTCCTGCTTCCTTCCCACGCGCACCCCCTCATAAACATCCTTCTAATCGCTGTCTGCCTCCCAGGAAATCCAGCCCAGGTGTCCTCATTCCTTCCCACCCTCGTCCGGTCCCAAGAATCCTGCAGCCTGCGAGTGACGCACCACTGACAAGAGACGGGAACACTGTCCTGACCCCGGCCGAGTGTAGGACACGTGACTGACCATGTGATCATAGGTGGAGTCAGGGGCTCACAGTGGGTAGAACAAAACACCCGCTTCTTTCCACAATGCACTGTGATGTAATATGCGTATTAATCACTTACATCTATTGACCAGCTATCACAGGGTGGTCTGTATCACTGATTTAATCTCAACTCCAGCCTCAGCAGGCAGGTACCATCATCTCCTTGTAGAGATGAGGAAACTGAGGCACAGAGAGGGTACGTGATCTGCCCAAGATCACAGAGCTAGCGTGTGGTGGAGGTAGGACTTGAAGCCAGGCAGTCTGGCTCACTCGCACGCACTACCCTACCTTTGGAGCCTGTCCTTTGCGCTGAGGAGCAAGGGCTTGGCATGGACAGAGCTTAAGGGGTGGGGAAAGCTAAGGACAGAGGAGGGACGCACGGTAGCCGACCCCATTGCACCCTTGGGTGGATTGGGGCCCCCAGGGGGAGGGGAAGACTCTGCCACTGTATGAGCTGTTATCGGATGAAATGGGGCACAGGAGCATTGTTCTGGGGTCAGGTGACACGGCGACATGAAGAACTAAGATGAAGAACTAAGACATGCAGACGTGGAAGAAGACGTGGGGACACTCGGAGGCAGCACCCGTGGAAAGAAACCAGAATTTTCACTGCAGAAATGGTGGTGAGGCCCAGAGGCCAAGGGCAAAAGCCACAGATTTCTTCCTGAGGATGTGGGGGACACTCCAGATCGGAGGACTCCTCCAAACTGGGGAAGACACTGTGCTGGGGCTGAGGTCCTGATGCCTTGTCAGTGAAGGCTTGGCGCTATCAAACAGCAGAGTTAATGTGGCAACATGCTTGAGAAGACCGGGATGTAAGGGTTACAAAATGCTCCTACCATACAGAGGAAGATACTGAGGTTCAGAGTGACAAAACAATTTGCCGAGGGTCTTACATCTCAGCTCGCTGTCTGAAGGGCTCAGGAGCACCTCATTTCTTCTGCTGCTGAGGAGCCTGGACTGCCATCCTGCACCACACAGAGCACGCCTGTCTCCACGGTTCCCAAAATCCAAGAGGAAACCCTGAAAATTAATGGTAGCACACCTCACCTCTTTGAGTTAAATCGTTCTCTTCTCAGCCATCTCTGTCCTTCTCGCTCAGGCTCCAGTACCTGCTTGCTATTAAAACAATGAACAAAATGAGCACATTGCATCACGAACAACTGAAAGAGTAGCAATTAAGCCACAGGAGACCTGTGCTCTAATCCTGGTTCTTTCTCTACCTCCCTCTAAGAACCTGAGAACCTCTCTTCCCCCTCTCCAGTCTACAGGGGCCCCCGTACTCAAACACGTGAGTTGTCTGTAAGGGATCATCTGTAAAGACCCTTCCAACCAGAACACCTTGTACATTAAGATGTATTTATACTATGGTATAAATGACTACTCACCGCTGAAAAACTCAACCTCTGTCATGAGAACTGTCCCCTAACAAAGATCAACATCGTGAGTTAAAGTTCAACTAAAGCAAGGTGACTCCTCGGGCAGTGTTTTACCCACCACAAGCCCTGGTCATCAGGATCCTGGTCGTCAGGGCCATGTATGTATAGTCCCCTCAGAAAATCACAACCCTCACCACATCCCAAGATGGCGACCACCCCATTTTCAGACAGGGAGACTAAGGCCAGAGGTGGTAAGGCACTTGGTGGAAGTTACCCAATAACCAAGTGGCAGAGAGAACTGATGGCTCCATCCCAGCCCAGTGCATCCTGCCTCCCACCCAGCCCATCCACCCATGGGAAAGGGGATTAATGGAGACCTCCTGCCATCTCCACTCTCCAGCCCAGAAAGGTCTTTTATCTAGTTTGCATTGATTTTCATGTGTTTGTTTGTTCTTGATGCATTTGCAGAATCTGAGATCCCCGCTGCAAATAAGGCAGATGAGAAGAGAGGTCAGAGGATGAGAAGGCGGACTCTTTTCAGCAGCTCCCAGTATTGAAAATATTTCCTGCTGTCTCCACTCTCTTGCTTGTCGCCTCCGTAATTCCTCTACTGTAATATGCCAGCCACATGTTTAGCCCATCCATTTTCAAAGCCCTGGTTGGTGATGGGTCATGAAGGTGACCACAGAAATTGGTAGATTCTGAGATACTAATTTCCAGCCCTCCTGCCGGAGTGCCATAGCCACTTAACTAATTTTCCTGCTTCTAGTCTCGCAGCCCCTCCCAACACAGCCTAGAAAATGCTACAATAGGAAATGCCCTCAAGCACCACCTGAAAATCTTCAGTGGCCCCTGACTACCTTCAGAAGAAATTCCCCCATGGTGTCCATGGGTCAGCCACAAGCTGCCTCTCAAATCTTAGATCCCCCTGCCTCCTGTACCCTGCTTCCCAGGAATGTGAGCGTATTCCATTCTCTGTAAAGGGACAGTGTTTTCCTACTCCATGCCTGCTTCATGCCCTTTGTTCCCAGTTCCCAAACCGACCCATCCTGCAGGTCCTGAGTCTACCACAGGGTCATCTCACGGATAGCATGGAGAACCACGAGCCTCTCATTTTGTGCGAATGGCTTTATCCCTCTCTCACTTTCTCTGTATGTCTCCTCTCCCACCTCTACCCTGACCCTGACCCTGACCCTGACCCCACTAAAGACTGAGCTCCGCAGAGGCAATTTAGTTCATTATTTAGTTCATTTCTATATCTCTGTGCCTGAAGAAGAAGCTGGAACACAGTAGGTCTCAGTAAATGCTTGTGAATCCCAGAAGCCATTTAATAATGGCTCCTTATGTTAGAACAGCAGTTTGCATGAATGAGCCATTCTCCAGGAGAGCCCCACGAAGACCCCGGGAGGAGAGATCACCCCTTGGCGGTGATGTCAGGACTACAACTTCAATCTCATGTTCAAGTGCTGTGTCTGGAGCTTTCTATTTTAAGAATCGCTTTTGTCCCTTCCGGTGGTTCCAGCCTCTGCCCAGACTGCTCCTGGTCACAGGCCCTGGCAGGACCTGGAGGCTTCTCAGAGATGCCACTGCAAACTCCAGAGGGCTCACCGATGCCACCTGTGGACTCATCTGGAGGCCCCAGCCAGCTGTGCCTTCGGGGTTCTGCCTGCCAGGCGCCAGCTGCTCCTGAGAGGGCACGAGAGGGAGACCAAAGCGAGGCAGCTGGGGCCACAGCAACCGGTGCCCGCCGTGCATACTTGGCACCTGCCAGGCTGACTTCATTTTCAGATGTAGCACCTGCAGATGCTGAGGAGATTTGTTGGCCTATCGGAATAACAGGATCAGGTTTATTAATTTGCAGCCTCCAATCCGTCTCAACTGCTGCTCTCAGCCCCAGGGTCATCACCAGGCACCCATCTGGCGACTCCTTTGAAAGGTCCTTTGACGCATGTCTCCTCTTCGAATGTGTTTCATTCCTGATGGTGAGCAAAGAAGCGAGCGCTCATCAAGAAAGGTCAAATGCCCGCACTGTGTTTGTTTGCGAGGGTGATATTTCACCAAAGAGCAGATGCTTCCTAAACGATAAATAAGAGCTTCAGCTCCCCACAGGTGTCGGGGGAGGGGAAGGTCTCCACTCCTATGCAGTGCAGGCTCTGGGAAAGACGGGCAAAGAGGCAGGGCAGAGTTTAATTCTTTAGGATACATGCATTGCAATACAGTATCCATCCACAGAATGGATAGCCCATAGTGTGTCCTCCATGAATGTTTGCTGAATAGATAATAGTAACTTTAGTAGCCATCACTTAGTGAACACTTGCTGTGTGCCAGGCATTCTGCTAAATTCTCAAATGTATCTTCTTAGTTAATCCCCATCGTAACTCTGTGAGGAAATGGGCTCAGGGAAGTTGAACTACTTGTCCAAAGTCACTCGGCTAACACATGATGCATCACAGGTGTGTCCAGTGGCAAAGTTTGTGTTCTTAACCAGCTGGTACAAGTGCATGGAGCCTAACAAATCTGGGCCTGGGTGTGAGTTCTGCCTGGAGCCAAGTAGGTAGAGGCTAAGAACTCGGAAATGACCTGGAGGCAGAGGAGATCAGCTGCCTGATTAACATGGAAGAAGCAGCGCATACCCGGGGTCCAACAGACTTGGGTTTAGATGTCATTTCTTCCAACTGGATGATCCCCACAGGAGTTCCTAAGTTTCTGATCCTTATTTTCCTCCTCTGTAAAAGGGGCTGAATGATAATGCAGGGCTATCATAAGCACTAAACAGGGTGATATATATAAAGAATGGGTACATGGTAGGTGTTTAATAAATGTTTGTGAGTAGGAGTGACCAAGGCATGTACAGAATGAATAATGGCCGGATAAATTGAGACAACAGCCAGATTTTCAAGATTAAGAAGTATCTCAAGTTGTGTGTGAGATCGAGGGCCACCTCTTAACATCCCCGCCACTTGCCACAGGCAGTGTGACATCTATGGAAGGAAAGCACCTATCGCAGAGTCTGTTTGGAGTCCACAAACCAGTTTACAGAATCAGTCTGTCTGCTCAGTTCTTCACCTTTCACCAGGAGCACACCAACCCACCAAGCGGCTGGTGATGCCAAACTCTGCTTAGGGGACCTGAGCGTTGGTGGGGTCTGGGGCTGAATGGGCAGGAGCAAGAGAAATCCTTTACCCGCCTCTACATGGCACTGCGCCCTGAACCTGAAGCTGGGCTGCTCCTTCTCTTGGGTCTCACAAGGCAGAGATCCAGGTCCTCTGGAGTTCCAGCTGCCATCCCTCCTTCAATGCACAAAACCAGTAGCCTCTGCTGACAGCAAGGGACAGAGGCCATGGAATCCTGCCACTCCTCTTTCCCCTTCCTCTTCCCTCCCACTCAGACACACACACACACACACACACACACACACACACACACACACCTCTCTTTTCCATCCTCCAAAAAGCTGAAGCCCTGGAGATACCAGGTGGGGCAATGTGGTAGTATCGTCTACACCCCAGATGTACCCACGTCTCAACCCTGGTCTAGTCAGGATGCGGAGGCACAAAAGAAAGAAGGGAGCCCTTTGCACTGGAGAATCAAGGAGGGCTTCACAGAGGTGGCAGCATCTAGACTGTGGTATCTAGTTAATGGGGGAAAGCCTGAGTGATCTGAAGCATGGGATGTGTGAAGGAGAGCTGGAAAATCAAGCTAGGACTAGTCTTAGAAAGCCTTGAATGCCATGGCAGGGTCTAAACAATATCCTTAAGGATGGTGCTTCTTAGTCAGGGTGTTGTCTCAGATCTTCAAGAAGACCTTTTTGTAATACGTGAACTCATACCTTTTTCTCCACCTCCTTCCCCACTCCACGTCATTTCCAACATTTCATATATGGTGTGGAATGTGGAAATGTGTATTTTCATACTATGCACCATGCAATTCTGGCACAGGCTTTCCTTATCCACTCTTGCCAAGCCCTCTCACAGACACTGGGGAGCCATAGAATGTGTTTGAGGGAGGAAGGGGCAAAATCCAACCTGTATCTTGGGAAGCTACCTTTGGTATCTACAGCAAAGGATGAACCAAGGAGAGCCCCATACATGCACTGCAGTTTGCACGCCCGCTGCTAGCCTATAGGGTGCCTTTTGGCAAGGAAAAGGTGCCCTACATCCAGCAATATTTTTTAAAGTTGGCATATTAACCTGAAAAACCACAAGCAGCCTAGCTTTGACACAGCAGGGATGTGGGCAGATGGCCCTTGTGACTCTGTTAGGTGCCCTCAGGTAAAGACAGGGGGAGGTGGAAGAAGGGAAGTGTGGGGACAGAGACAGGGTGGAGAAAGCTCTGGCCAGACTTGAATGTACCCTATCAGCTAAAATTCACCGGCACAGAAACTCCATAGCTCCAGCTTCTTTTTACACTGATGGCCAGAATGTGTGTCTTATTAAGAATCAGGTGATACTGTGTGGTTGTACCCATTGGCTTGGCCTGGCTCTGCCCAGGGGAGGTTTCAGAGGTCAGTGAGCAAATACACTCACATTCATCCTCTCCCACCTGCCTGGCACAGGCCCACATGCCATTTGCAGAACACGCTATCTGAGACCCCAAACCCATCCTTCAGATGAGGCAATGGTGTCAGGTTCAGAGAGAGAGAAAGTAGGAATTAGGTCTCCAAGAGAGTAGGTAGATGATCTCAGAAGTCATCCAAAGTGTGGTCAGGACAGAGCAAGGTGCAGGTGGATATTCACCAGTGAGTGTGTTGTTTGTGGGCTCCCTTGGGTGTATATATAATCCTGTGTGTCAGCAGGGAGGCTTGGGTTCTTCATGACCATGCACACCCTCTCATAGAAGTGAGTCTATACTTCTAATATGGATGGTGTTTCCTCAGATGTGCAGTGCACAACCTGAACATCTGTACATAGTGGCTTTGATGGTCTAGCAAAAAGTCCTGTGTATCTGGCTCTTTCCTCACAAGGCTGTTGTCAGAATCAAATAAGATAAGAGATGGAAAAGCACTTCGATCTTAGATTTTATTATTATTGTTCTTTTACTGTCCTAAAAGAATGTCTCTCCTGGGTCTTTGAATTACCTAGACCATTTCGTTGTCTATTGACTTTGGATCCCCAAGAGAGAACCATATTTTCAACAAGTTTTAGCTGCTATAGATTCACAAAATGATGGAATGACAGACCTGGAAGGCACCCTAGGGATTATCTATTCCCACTTTCATGCAGATGGGGAAACAAAAGACCGAGGTGAGTATCCAGCCTAAGGACACATAGCAAGTTAGCTTAAGCCCTTCACCTGACCGGTTTGCACAGTGCTGTCCAGTGGCTCTGAGGTGGGAATACGGCTGGAAGTCACAGACGGGCAGGACCTCAGGCTCCCTCTCAGCTCCAAGCTCCTTCTGAGGGAGCATTCGGAAACCCTTTCTCTCTCTCTCTGCAGCTGAATCAGCAGGCGGGAGTTGGCTCTGAGCTTGCCAGAAAGGAAGTAAACAGGCATTGGGACGTGGGTGTCCCCACACACCGCCTCAGCTGCCTCCAGTGTTCAAAAGATAGTTAACACTTCACATGGAACTTTTGACAGAAATACACTATTTTGTGCAGAGTTCCTGACAGGCTGGCAGGAGAGTCTCAAGAGAAACAAAAGAAGATTTATTGGAAAGAAAAGAGAAGACAGTTGGAATAATATGAAAAGTGGAAGTGAGAAAAGACAACGGTTCTGGTAAAAAGTGTGCTGGCCAACAACAAAGAAAACACAGACCTTTTCGATCCATCTTGCTCAACAAACTACGCCTCCATGATGGCTTTCCAAAAGAATGATTTACTTCTCCCTCCTTAAGGCTCCTTGCTACCCCTGACCGCCAAAAAAGAGAGTGCCATTATAGCTCTGTTACCATAGAGGCAGACTTTTGGTGACCGACTCTATAATCAGAAATGTCATGGTCACCCATACTCTCATCCTACTAGTCCGTGTTGGGCCTGTCCCAAAAGCAGATGGTGACCTGCTCGTTTAGGAGCTATGTTGTTTTAGCCCCCCCCCCCCCCAAGCATCTAACCCACCGCTGAGAACACAGCAGGCATTTATTTTTGAAGGGATTTTATTTAAAAACAAAATATTGAGACAACTGATCTAGAAGTCTAAATGTCCTTTGGGGGACAAGATGGAATGTTTGAAATATGAACTTGCCTGAGAACCTGGGACATGTACGCAAGACATCTGTGTGATTTGATGGCTGAGAAGTAATCGCAACTAAAACAATGACAATGACGACAGCAGATGCCTTCTTGCCTGGTAGGTCATGACCGCCTTCCTTCATTTCCACCTTCTCCAATGCTTATTTAATAATTCAACAAATATTGATCGAACACCTGCTATAGACCAAATATGGGTGTCGACCTTTGGGGAAGGGAATGTAAAAACAGAAGATGTGGTCTCTGCCCTTCCTCAAAGGCAGAGTGCAGGGACAGATGTGTGAATGAAAATAAGCAGTGCAACCACTGACACCACAAGGTCTCAGCAAAGCGCTGTTGGAGCAAAGGGGAGGTCCCTTCACTCTGCAAAGGGAGGAATGGGGTCAGCTTGACCGAGGAGATGGCCTTTGAGTTGGGCCTTGAAAGATGGATAGAGGGTTGTGGAGCGAACCACGGAGCTGGAAGGGCCTTCCAGATAGGAGAAACTGCAGAGAGTCCTTGAAGAGCAGGAGGTTTGAGCCGGAAGTTCAGTGGGAGGTTGGGCGCTAGTGGGCAATGAGGCTGTAAGCGCCTGGTTGGGTAGTTGAGGTTTCAGCCTTGGGCAGCAGGGGAGAGGTGGTTGTGAACAGGACAGGTCCCTGGTAGACGTCTGGGGAGAGGACTTCACTTGGGAAGAGATTTGGAGGCCTGCTGCCATAACAAAGGGACTGGGAAGCAAGGCTAGATTCAGGAGTTGTCCATGGAAACATGATAAGACTTACTGTCCATTTGGACGGAAAAAGAAGGAAAAAAAAACGTGGTGAAAATAATGAGGTTTCAAGTTTATATAACGGAGAAGCTACTGGTGCTGTTAGCCAAATTTGGAAATAAGACTGAGAATCCAGTTCAGGGGAACAAATAGGAAGTGCATCTCTGTCCCCTTCCCTTGGTTAGAGCCACTAGTGCCCTACGTCAGGTGGGTTCTCCATTATGAATTATTGTTACCAGACCACTCGAAACGTACACTGTCTTACAAATGAAGGCTGTGCATAGATAATGTAGTCCAACACAGACTGGGGTACCTTATAGGAGAAATCAAAAGAGGCTGCCTAGAGGAGGTGGCATTGAATTTCAGCCTTGAAGGATGAGTAAGAGTTCAAACCACAGAAATGTAGGTGAGGAGCACACACGACAGCAGCAAGGGACTGTGGCTGAAGGCAGCTGGGCAGAAACAGAGGAAGGATGGAAGGAGTGGTGAGAGAGAAAGTAGGAAATATTGGAAATGCCAGTGGGAATCGGTGCTGAATGAGGAGCATGGAAGAAGGCCATTGCAGGTTTCTGAGCAGCAAGGACCCTGGACTTAGAAAGTCATGGCTGACAATGACAGAGGCCCCAATGGATCTTGAAATGGGGAAGGCGAAAATGACTTTCTGAGCTGCCCATCCAATCTCTCATGAGTCGTCTGTTCTTGGGCTCATGATAGCCCTCTTCTGGGACTAGCTCAAGGAATGCTCTCAAAGCTAATAATTTTATGTCAAGTCTTGTGTAAAACCAGGTTGGATTAATTATTGATGCAAACTTGGGCAAATGAAAGCTTGCTTTGGCTTGGCAAGGTTCCCTTCAGCAAAATTAGCTTATGCAGCTCTGTCTGGCTCCTGGAGAGAGGCATGCACCTGTCAGCGTCTCAGACACACCAATGGGGATGCACACGGAGGGGCTTTGAACCTCTGACTTCAGATCTGCACCCAGAATCTCAGCCACTTCCTGAAGCCATCTGGGCTGGGGGTGGGAGAGCAGGCCCAATATGAGCAGGGAGCTCGCTCCCAGGCTTCCCGTGGGTTCCCTAGCAGCCGGCCGTGCGCAGAAAACAATATCAGCAATAACAACCTCGCAGATTCAATTTTGTCCATTTAATTAAATGGCTTCAGCGCTCACAAACTGCAGCGATGGATGCGAGCCCATGCCAGACACACAGCTGCAGACCTGTGACACAACGCACGCTGGAAGGTGCAGCAAAGACCAGTTACCGCCATGGGAGAGAGTTCACACCAGACAATTGAACAAAAAGGACACGCTCCAGCCCTACAGTCTCCTGAGATGGACCAACTCTCTTCAACCATTCCTCAGACAGACATTTAGGGAGGAAATACTATGCACCAGGCCATTAGAAACACAGAGGTGAAAGAGATGACCTTGCCATTAAGGGACCCAGAGTCTCCTGGGAACACAAAGGAGCAAACAGACGATGACTTACGTGCTCGTGTCCTCCGTGTGTTCCTAGGAAAGCTCAGCTAGGGGTGCTGGGGCAGGCCTGCAGGGCAAAGGGGTATGAGTGCCTGGACATTATCCTGAGTGGATGGCAGTCCCTCGGGGGAGAGGAAAGGTTGAGAAGACAGCGTGAAAGTGTTGGGAATACTGCAAGAGACAAGATGTCACACTCCCTGTCCCACTCTCCCCAAGCACTTCTGCCTTGCCCCCCAGGCAAACATCAGGCCTACGAGTTCTAGGAAATGCATCCCCACACAGACCAGTATGAGGGGACGAAGCCTGGAGCAGGTCAACTGAGAGGAAAAAGTATCAATAGAGCATTGGAGGATCAATGACCTTGGCCATATCATTGCCTGAGGCATTTTCCCCATCTGGGAAATGGGCATAAATGCAACGCATGCTGTTTAGCTATCAGGTGTCTCACAGATTCAAATGTAAAAGGTCGGGTACATGGTAGGCACTCAACACATGCCTTGAATGAATAAAACATGGCCAAAGTTCTTGGTCAAGTGAAAAGCACCATGCAATATAGGAGGTATCATGCTCTCAAGTTCTCAGTCTCCTCATTTGTCAAGAGTCAACTGACAGTGCTTTACAGTTTACAAAAGGGAATGGGGGTTGGGAATAGAATTTACTAATCATTCATTCATTCATTCATTTATTCAGCAAATATTTATGAGCTACGTGCTATCTTTGCACCCTATGTTACAATAGTGAACAAAACAGACCTGGCTCCTAGCCCCTTGAACTTCATGATCAGTAGAGAGGTGGATACTAACAAAACAGTCCCATTAGTGAATATGAAAACACCCAGTGTGGTAAGCGTGTTCTGAAACAAATGCAAAAAAAATGTGGGAAATTTCAGAAAATGGCTGTGAGAAGCCTTCCCACCCTGGGGCCTTTGCCTGCTGTTTTCCCTGCCTGGGGTGCCTTCCCCAGCTCTTCTCGACAACTAGACCTCACCTTAGATGTCATCCTCTTAGAACAGCTTTTCCTGAACATTCCTCGAGCACTCTCTAACATCACCCTGTTTTGTTTTCCACAAAGCATCATTATCTGATATTTCCTCCATTCGAGCTTGGGCCATCTCTGTGTTCCTAGCCTCTGAAACAGCCAAAATAGGAGCCAAGAAACATGGTACCAATCAGTAAAGGACACAAACGCATAGCCAGAAAGAAATGGGGCTGTGATTCTAGCAAGATCTGAACCCAGAGCCTCCCCATCCAGGATGTCCTCAGAGACAATGATATGAGCAGGGACCAGCTTTGAAAGAAATGTGATCTCTGAAAACATGACCTGTCATGAATCATATCTGTAAAATCAGGATAACAATAATAGAACCTACCTCCTAGGGCTGTTATAGAATGTGCTAGAAAGAGGTCGGCAAAGTTGTTGTTAGTGCTAATAATTGAGTGGTGACGGTGGTGGTACAGTGTTGTGAGAGTTTTAAAGCGACTCTCAAAAATGTGTGTGACTGACCTGGACTTCAAACATCTCCCCAGACATGAACTCATTCTACTAGAGCAGGGGTGTCCAAACTTTTGTCAACGTTTTTCACCAAGGGCCATATGCAGTAAAATACACAAACAGCCGGGCCACTCACTCGAGGTGAAGTACGTATTGCCTCACCTGGTTTATTTAAGTAAACTAAATATATTTTTGGCATTTGCTGTGGGCCAATTAAAAATGGATTGTGGGACGCACTTGGCCCGCAGGCAGCAATTTGGACACCCCTGTACTAGAGGCTTCAAAGAGCCTCTTCCTTCTTAGTTAGATTAGAGGGTTCCTCTACCAAGCTCCAGTGTGACTGTCTATTATTTCCTGTGTAACCCCCAAATATAAAAACGGTGGTAGGTAAAACACACCAAGAGTTAGAGGACAGACTGACGTGGGTTCAGATTCTGACTCTATCCCTTCCCATTTGCTGGCATCTGAAGAGGCTACTAAATCTCTGAGCCTTACTTTCTCCATCTATGACATGAGAACAAGAAATACTGGCCTGTGGAGTAGTTGAGAAGATAAAATGATACACATTGTATACATGTGGCACAGTGCGTGTCACTTTCTCAGCACTCCATCAATGTCACTCACCTGCTCTCTGAGTTTGTGCAAATGGCAAGGGGCTGACGAAGTTCTACCAGGCTCCCTGAATTCATCCTCAATTTTCCAAACGACTCTGGGCCACAAACCCACCCTTTCTGAGCCTTGGTTTCCCAGCTTCAAACAGAGTAGCCAATTTTTTTTCTAACTTAATTATACCCTGAGAGAAAGGGCCTCATGGTGCATGTAACTAAATTAAAACATTAATTAAAATAAAACATGAGCTCAGCAACAATTAAAATGGGAGAAGAAATATATAATAAAATAGTTCTCACGCACATATAGCACACCCCAGCCTCAGTCTCAAAGCCCATGGGATCGAAGAACAGCTTGAAGGCTGACAACCAGGGACTTTCTCCCAAATCATGCCGAATACCCAGGGGCCCACAAATTTCCAAAGGATATGCTGTTTGTCTCTCAGGGTCAATGTTTTGGAATGTTAGCAGAATTCAGCTTTTGCCAACTTACTCCTTCAAACAAAGACATCTGGTTAAATACAGCTAGGAATTGGGATGCAGAGAAATCCCTTCCTTCATTAAACAAGTATTTTTTTATGTGCTGCTATGCCAGGCTGTGGGGATCAGAAGTGACAATGTGGCCCCTTCCCCAGGGGAGCTCGGAGTCCAGTGGTCAAGTACAGTTATGCGGAAGTGACGCAGAGGCCAAGATTGCCTAGTGCTCTGGCTTCTACTCAGCTTAGTCTTCACTGTTTCAAAAAAAAACAACATTTTGCACTCTCTTCCCTTGCCCCTTGGCTCAGGTCATTTTCTCTGCATGATTGCCCTTCATCTAACAAAACCCTCCTCATCGTTCAGAGCCCTGCTCCAAACCACCTGTCCTGAGATGGTCCCGCGTCTGCCCTGACCATCTCTCCCCAGCCAACTGCCCCCTTCACCAAGCTTCTTCCCTCCCCACAGACTACACCACTTGCATGTTGGTACGTGTATTTTGATAAGAACACATCATAGAAAGGGGAACTTTCAGCACAGAAAGGGACCTGGGAGGCAATCTGGCCCACTGTCTTTATTTCCCACACGTAGGGCATGAGAGCTCCAGGGGAGAACCAACAAGCCCACATGACACGTGAGATGGAGCAGAGCCAGGCTTACATCCCGGGCTCCTTGACTCCCAGGCCGTGCTCTTTCTGTTTCAGCTACCAAGGAACCCCCATCCCCTCACTGGTCATCTTGTTCCTTCAGGTTTCTGGGTAACAAAAAGAGAGGCTGGTCTGGCTGGCAGGATGTACAGGGTTGGGTGGCTAGTATCACTGCAGCAGCAGACCATGGCCATCCCAGGCCCATCCCAGGGGAACGTGTATAGTAAACATCACCTCCTGCGGGAAGCCTTCCTGGTTTGTTCAGGCCATCCTGAGCTGCCCTCTCGATCTGTGGTTTAGCATATTCCTAGAGGAGAGAGGCTGACAAATTCTTACATTCCTGGGCTCACCAACTCTGCAGATCCCAAGAGAGTTGAAGCTCACTGAATCCATTTCCTTTACATTTGAGATACAAGGGACTTTGGGCAAAACCGGGATTCCACTTCTGGCCATTAGTTCTCTGATGTATAAAGCTGTACGAGAAAGAGCAGTCCACTTGGAGGCTGGGTTTGAGTCCCGTTTTGGTACCTCCTGCCTGAGCCTTTCTCAGCTTTGCTCGGTCCTCTCCTTATCTGGCTTTCTTATCTTATCCTCCCATCACCATAATGGCCAGCTACCCACAGCACGTCGTTAGGGCACTCTCAGGAGAGGTTGGAGGAGCAAGGCGCCAGTGTGACACAAGCTCCCATTTTCAGTTCCGGGTCTCCTCTTATCGTCTTGTGGCCTCTTAGAGGACGTGACAAGAATGTGCCTGTGAATACTGTCCCATATGGACTCAGCCTTCGTTTCATATCTTGGCCTCAAATAAATGTAAGGAGCTACTCTGGGATTTGCACTTGGGCAGCAGGGGTTCTGGAATCAAATCATCTTTGTTAGTGTCGCACTCCCTGGTCCTTTTGAATTAGGCAGATCCTCGCACTGGGTCCACCTGTACATTCCTATCCATACAGCAATGCCCTCTGGTGATAACCTCCGTTTGCTTTTCTCTTAGAACACCCTGCCTTGACCCTCAATGTCACTGAAGGTCAACATAAATTGGTCTGACCATTTCTTGAGCCCTCCTAGCTGAGCAGATAGTAAAGAGCAGTGAAATAGTGTGAGGTTTAGCATCCAACAGATCTGGAGTCAAGCCCTTATTCTGTCCTAGTTGTGAGAGATAGGGCAAATATCCCAACATCTCTGGGCCTCAGTTTCCACATCTGTAAAATAGAAATAATAATAGCACCTGCTTCATAAGCTTTTGTGAAGATTAAACAAGAAAAATCTATGTAAAATATTTAGCATAGTGTCTGGCATTTAGTAAATACTCAACAAACATTAGCTATAATCACTGGCTATGTTGTCATCATTACCTACATCATCATAATCACTAGTCATCATAATAATAGTATTAATAATTCTTTTTAATTCAGACTGCATCCTACTCCTGTCAAAGAAAGTGCTTCCAGCAGAAATCCGCACCAAAGTCTGGCGCTCTCTCAATATAACCCTCACCTGCCCAGGCTGCCATAGTTATGGAGTATCTACTAGAGCCCATGTGACATTTGAATTTGATTTAACAACATTTATTAAGCACTTACTATGTGCCAGGCTCTGTGATAGGCACCTATAAAAATACATAAGACACCCCCTGCCCACAGTCTACTGGAAAACAGACAAGGACACAACTCAGAGTGGCAGTTTCTCACAGGGATAGTCACTCACACGTCATGATGGCATCATCCCCGATATCACCTCCCCCAGAAAGCCTTCCCAGATTACCCTTGCAGCCTGAATTCTATCCTATGAAGCCTCCACTGTCACATGATTCAATAGATCCTTGATGAGAAGAAATGACTATCCTTTACCCCCTTCTATGCACTCAACATTGCTGATCTCAAATGGGTAATACCCCAAGGATCTATTTCCTTTGGATAAATGGGACATTTGACGGAAATTAGACACAGATTCTATGCCTTAGTTCCCTGGCTTCAAACGTGAAAGAAAGAACTCTTGACCTGGACGCCACCAACATGGTTTAATCTCGCTTTTGAGGACTCAAATGAGACACTTCCCTTTCTGACCCCAAGGGTCCCCATCTAGAACAGAGGGCTGCCTCCTGAAACTATCGCGGTGACTAAACAACATGAATCGCAGTGTGGCTAGCGCATAGTGGGACTTCCAACAAGTCATTCCCATTCTGTCCTGGTCCTTCTCTCCAGAAATGCCACTGACTGGTCACACATCCCTGCAGAGCCTGGACCCCAAGCAAAGCCGGTCAAGTCGCATGCAATTAAAATTTCATTACCTTTACCAAGTAGAGTACAGTACATTTACTAATGTAATTACACTGCAATTCTCAAATCAATGAACAATGTGCATTTATGAAGCAGTGTCCTCAATAATTACAGCCACTTCCCTCTCCCTAATCCGCAGTGTCACCATCTCACCCATCGAGGACGTCCTATCAACTGGAGGAATCGCCCAACTTTCTTGGAAGAAATGTGAAGTGGAGGGGGGAATTGAGAAGCTGCTGTTATTTTCCCTCTCTGACTCTTCCAGACGTCCTGAAGGCAGACAGAGGACAGTGGAGGGGGGAAGGTCAAAATATCCCTTCCTTCTCGTCTATGTTCCGCTATCACAAAACTCACCTCATCTTGTTGGGACAAGATCTTGAGATACATACACATGGACTTCTGACACTGTCATCCCGTACACATCCCTCACCTGGGCAAATGGCTTCTCTGTGGCCTCTAGGCACGGCTGTTGACATTCAAGAGATAAGACCTCAGACTTCAACCCATTTTATGAAACCTGAAGCAAAGCAAGAAGGTGGCCCTGCCTGGGATTGTTCCCTACACAGCGGAAACAAGACTAAAGTGCCAGCAAAACTGTCTCTTGGCCGAGCTGTGCAAGCCCTTCATTCATGTCACCATAGCTGTGCGATGCAAAACACTTCTGACTTTTCCAAACTTTCTCACGTGTTATCACATCTGGTTCTCACACTGCTCAGTGAGGGGTGTATCCTTCCCATTTCTCAAGGAAGGAACAGAGGCTTGAAGAGACGAACTGGCCCAAGGATATGCATCGAGGAAGTTAAAGGGTTTGGATTTGAATCGAGGCTCCTGGGTAGCCTGTCTGCGCTGTGGTGGGAAATGGGAAAAGCTGACGCTTCACCAGCTCTTTCCATGGGAGCTTCTGTTTCCAGATCTGACATTTCCTAACTGGGGGACCTCCCACAAGTCACCTAACTAGCTCCCCTCTGGGCCTCACTCTGAGAATCCTTCAGAGCCCCCAAATCATTAGTACAGGTTTCCCACTGTGGTCATTCATTATTTTCTGACTTCCCCATTAGACCATAGGCTTCATGATCACACTGACTTTGTTCACCCACATATCCTCGTATCTAGCAGAGTGCTGGACCCATAAAGGTGTTTAATGAGGATTTATCAAACAACTGAATGATTGAATGAATGAATGACCAAATAAAGAGCTCTCATCAGCTGTGTGATATCAGGGAACATACTTTCTGATACTTCATCTCTCCCTTGCAAAATGGCAACTACCATATCTACTCTGCAGGGCTTCTGGGAGAATTAGAACTAAGGTATATGAAGCACTTAACTTAGTGCCTGACAACGTAATAGCTGCTTAATAAATGGGGGCTTTTGTTATTATTATTTAAAGAGCACTTCAAGGCAAAGTCTCCCCCACACACATGCACGATGCCACCTCTGCTCTCAAGAAAATGGGGGCTTCAGAAACAGCCCTGATGGGATGTGTGCAGGGTCACTGACATTTTCATACAGAGGAGAAAAGCCCATTAGCGCCATCCCCTCCACACTGGGCGCTGAGCTGGCAACACTGCCTCAACACGCCACATTCGCCAATACCCATGTTATCGTGGGTTGTGCTCAAACCCCACTGCAGGGTCCCCAGTGCTTGCAGCAGGCAGTGCAGGGAGAAATCACTTCCACCGAGAGGCTTCCATTCAAAGAAGAGGGCCAAGTGTTCTTTAAAGCTCAAGTGATCTCATGGGAGCCCTGTTCTGGGAGACTGGAGCCGGAGCAACGGCTCCCAATTGGTTGAGAGCCGTTGGGTAAACCACTTCCCCTACTGGGACTCGGTTTGCCCATCTATGAACCACAGATGAGGACACCAATCTCCTATGATTAATATTCATAATGTTAATCACAGTGACCAGTAATGGAGGCTTATTATGTGTCACAAACAGTGCTGAGTGCTTGGCCTGTCACCACGTCTTCCCAACAAGTCTTTCCAAATCAGATTATTACCATCCTCTTTATTCAGATGAGAACTGGAGGTTCAGAGAGGTTAAGAAACATGCCCTAGGCAACCCAGCATGTAAGTGGCAGAAAAACAATTAAAACCCAGGATCATAAGCACCTGCTACCCTGCATCCTGATCAAGATGGGGTGAGACACGGGTAGCCCCAAAGGTATAGGTGGCCCTGATGTTCTGAGATGTTTGTTCCAATTCTGCCACTAACTTGCAGAGTTCACATTTGAGGCCTCGGGTGCCCCATCTGTGAAACTACGGTGTTGACTAGGTGAAATCCAAAGCCGTTTTCCATTTACACATCCTGACCTAAGATGTTAGAAGTATGGGTCTATTCCTGGACACAGATGACTGATCTGACGCCCTTAACCAGTGCAACACACTGGATATAAGAGCGTCAGACAGGCCAGGGTTAGAATCCCAGTTCTGGCTCCTTCACGGTGGGTGAAACCCCTTGTGCCTCAATGCTCCCATCCCTGAGATGGCAATAATATATCCAACCTTACAGGGCACTTGTAAGCATCAAAGCTAAAGTCCTTACCCTGGCCTATCAAGTCCTATGACCCCACCTCTCGGACTTCATCGCCTCCCATGCTTACTCACAGCCACTCTGCTTTGCCCACACCCTCCTGCCTCAGGGCCTTTGCACTTGCTCTTCTCTTTCTGGAGCAACATTCCTCCAGATAGCAATTTGCTTCTTCATCTCCTCCAAGCCTGTGCTCAAATGTCACCTTCTCTTAGGGCCTTACCTGACCACTCTATTTAAAATTGCAAACCTCTCTTCCAACCTACCCACAGCCTGCCAATCCCTCCCTAACTCTTGACTCTGCTGTATTTTTTTCTGTAAGGCTTATCACCATCTGACATGTGTTGTCTGCCTCTTCCCACTAAAATGTTGGCTTCACGAGAGCAGCAATCTTTAGTTCACTACTGTATCCCCAAATACCGAGAACGACACATATTAGGCATTCACTAAAGCCTCATTAAATGAAGGAATGAATGGGCAGTTTAATAAGTCCTGCCATTAATGGAACGCTTAGTATGAGCCAAACCCTGTGCTAAGTGCCCTACTGAAGGTGTTTACATATGATGTCACTTTCAATACCTATAGCATCAAACTACTTGATCTCCCAGTAATCAAGATGCCCTCTCCCCACCGATCATTTTTCACATCCCTGGTTCTCCCAAAACCAGTCTCTCAGATGTGTTCAAGGAACCAGTGAATCTTTTAATTAAAAAAGTCTGCTATGATGAATCTGTTAGTACAGAGCCTTACCTATGTAAAACATTAATAATACAAATTTCATTTGTTTATGTCAGTGCCAAGCATTAATTTTTAATAGCAAAAAGTATGAGTTATGAAAGGCATTAATGCAAACCAAATCACCAGCTGAGGATGAAAAGGAAATCTATTTTTTAGGGTAAGCAGTGGCGATGAAATATTATTGTGGCTTCCAAGCCAGAGGAAGGAAAAAAATATATGTCTTCACCCTTCAGCAGTAATTAAAAAAAGAAAAGAAAAAAAAAAAGACCCAGGTGAAGAAAGAACTTTACCATCACATTAACATCACTTCTAAATTAGAGCAGAAAGCTGTCCCTTTTATCCTGCCGGATCTCTGGTGGCAATTTCAAAGCAAGAAGTTTAGGCAAAATCGTCCTAATTCATTGTTCACATTGATACTTCTAGGATAAAATATTAATAATAATTTGCTACATTTTGCACAGCATAATAGAGTTTACAAAGCACTTTCATTCATTATCTCAAGTGATCCCTGTAACTCTGCAAGGGAGGAGAACGTCTGCCCATTTTACAGATGAGCTCACTGAGGCACAAGAAGGAGGACTGCAGTAAGTGTTTAGTGAACAGATAAAGGAAAGTGGGAAAGAAAAGGCAAGAGAAAGGGAGGGGAGGAAGATGGGAGGCAGGCCAGCAGGAAGATGTGATAAAGGGAGAGGGAAGGGAAGAAGGGTGGAGACAGCTAATGTTCAGGTGATTCTCCGTCTCCCACACCTGCCCTTCTCCAGATCCATTCTCAGCTCTCCGCTAGGGTCCAGGAAGCTCATTCCTGAGGATTTCTTCACCAGTCTTCCTCCTTCCTGCATTCAGCCAGTCGGAGCCCCCCGAGGAGATCACAGGTGGAAGGAGAGAGGGCAGGGGCATTTCTCCTGCCCTCCCTGGTTCAGCACCAGCTCCGTAGCAGTAACCATACCCCTCCACAATTGCTGCTTCCACCAGGGTGCCCCAAGAACCCTCTGTCCTTCCTCCCTTATTCCTTCATCCTCAGAGATGCTAATGGTTTCCCACTGATGCTGGTCTCTGGGTGCCTCAGCCTCCTGTGTTTACTCCCTTATCCCTGTTCACCCCTTTGTAAGTGGTCCCTCCAGTAAACACTCTTCATCTGAACCATCCAGAATTCACCATGGGTGATTTCTCTTTCCTGCTCGGAACGTGACCTGTACATCAGTTCTCTCAACCGACTATTAGAAGTGAAATTGGATTACCAGGATGGAAGCCGATCAAAAACAGAGATCAGCTATCATTTCCTTGGAGCTCCTTGCCTAAGCCAGTTCACTCAAAACCGATATGTGAACTTGTAGCCTCTGCTTCAGCTCCTGTCACGTTCTCACGGTTACGTGGAACAGTCGGAGGCAGGGGCTGCCCTTATGGAGAAGGTGATAACAACGTGAGCATTCAGTGAGAACCTTCCAGACAAAGAGGATGTCAGTGCATCAATGTTTGGACACTGTCTAATTTAGTAAATGTATATATGTACCTCATGGTGGACCATTTATATGTTTACATATCTACCCATAAAATAGCTATTATTATCTTCATTTGTCGATGAGGAAATGGTGGCTCAGAGGCTGTGACTGGTTTGCTTTTCTAAGGTCACACTGTTATCATTATTAACAAAATTTGCTTTTTATGGAGTGCTGACTCTTGAGCATCCTCTTGACCAAAATGTATCATCATGTTTAATCCTCTCAGCAACGCTTTGAGATAGCATGTTTGCCCAAAAATAAGACCTAGCCAGACCATCAGCTCTAATGCATCTTTTGGAACAAAAATTAATATAAGACCTGGTCTTATTTTACTATAATATAAGATAGGGTATAATATAATATAATATAATATAATATAATATAATATAATATAATATAATATAATATAATACAATGCCGGGTCGTATATTAGTTTTTGCTCCAAAAGAGCTGGTGATCCTGTTAGGGCTTATTTTCAGGGAAACGCGGTACTTAACATTCCCATTTCACAGATGAGAACACTGGGGCTTAAGTCAAGGGAGAATGCATCCATGTGAGCCCAGGTTTGCTGGCTCCAAAGCACATGCCCCTTTCTGTGATGTCACATTAATTCCTACTAGACAAGTCCACTGTTGTAGCTCTTAATAGCACACATGGCCTCTACCATGAAACAATAAACATGGATTTGTTCTCAGCCAGCCTCTGAAGATACAACACACTGGGTCTCACAATTCCCCATGACCATATAGAAGGCCCCGTCCTCTCTTAAACGCCTTCCCCACCCACTTGCCACATCTCTTCTCTGAGGTTCACGTCTATTTTTAATCTCATTGATGACTGACATGAAAAGATAAAATCCTGAGATGATAAAAATAACTATTCCTGGGAAAGAATTCATCCTATGGCCCTTTGAACCTGACAGATTTTTTAAATATTAATTTTAACATTAATACACTGTCATTGTCATAATATTAAGTGGTACAAAAGGGAATAAAGCGAATACTTTCCCTCTTCTTATATGGTTCCCAAACCCATTTCTCAAAGGTAACCACTATATATAATTTGTCTTGACACCTAACAGAAATTTTAATGTGTTTTATACAAATAGGATTAAGTTAGACAAATTGTTTCGCAGCTTGATTTTTTTCCTCTAACAATATACCTTAGACATCCTCGTATACCACTACGTACACTTCATTCATTCATTCATTCATTCATTCTTCAAATATTTATGTGAGGTGCTGAGTATACACTGGCGGATGAAATGGTCTTCCCATCACCATCACCTCCATCTGAGCAGCTGACATGTGCTAAATAAGCACTTCACATTGACCTTCTCTTATTATTAGAACAACCTACGACATAGATACTATGAACATACCCATTTTCAGGATAGGAAATAGAGGTATAAGGAAGTTAAGTAACTCACCCAAGGTCACCCTATTAGTTCCTGGCAGTCTAACTCCAGATCCCAGATTCTTAAGTAAACACATACTGTCTTAAGGTTCTTGTCCTTACTGAGTTTCACAATCTGGGAGGTAGGGGTGGGGGGAATACACAATAAATACATACGAGTAGCATATTATTTAGTACCTTATGTCATAATTTATTTAACTCTTTCCCCACTGATGGACACTTAGCTTATTTCCAGTATTCCATCATTACAAGTAACATACAGAGAACATTCCAGTCTACCCTGCACTGGGCAAGTACCTCTGTAAGATAAATTCCTCAAAGTGGAATTACAGAGGCAAACAACATTTGCCTCTGTAATTCTGATAGATCTCTCCAAATTGCCCTCCAAAAGGTGCTGTCGATTTGAGCTCCTGCACGTAGCGCCTGTGAATGCCCATTTCCACTTTCTCACCAGGTCTGGCTATTAGGAACCACTTTCATCTTTAGTGAAAAATGGGATTTCATTTCTGTTGTTATTCTTTTTTTTTTTTTTGAGCATACTTCTATATATTTATTAGCTGTAGTCACCTTCTTGATTTTGACTCATTATCTTGGGAGAGAGTGTGATTTCATGGAAAGAACTTAAGATCAGGACACAAGAGATTTGGGATTTAGTCCTAGTACCAAAACTTAGTAACTGATTGGTCATGAGTATGTCACAGACCTCAGAGTTGGGGTCCTGCAATGGAGAAAAATTGGGGGCTGCAGACTCCTCTGGGCCCACCATGGTGAGGAGCTGAGAGGGGTTCCCACCTGAGGGTCCTGCCAAGGCTGCCTGGAGGGGTCAGCTGGAGGATTTGGCCATGCCACACGAGGTACTCCCAAAGCCTAGCGGACGTGTTTGAAATTGACAGCTTCAACAGGGGGACCTGTTGGAGTCTCCACGTTCACTCTGAGCTGACAAGCCACCAGCTGGATCACTAATAACCGACTGAAGTGAGGGAGACTCAGTTCCACGGGCAGTTACGTGAAGAAACACACTCTTCCCTTCCCACGTCCCACCTCCTGCCTCAGTGCTGGAGGGGAACACATGTGAGAGAGGGGACCTCTTCTCACACACCCCACCCCAGCCACTGAGGTCTCAACTCTAGACTTTGCAGGGTGGTGAAGGGAGCTTTGAATCTAGCGTGAAACTGGAGTTATAAACATACACAGACCTGAATCTTAATCATCAAAATAGGACTATTTTGATGCCCAAAGTAACTGAAAGTCTTGGAATCAGCCTGAGCTGTCGTTAGGAGAGCCCTCCACGCAGCATGAAAGTGGGGGTGCAGCGGGCACAGCTGTTGGCAGTTATGAGGGGGGAAATTGAAGCAGTTCGTGTTTATATCCCAACCAGTTAAGACTCTTCATTATTAGTAAATAATGAGAGGATTGACTCAGCTGATCTTTTCTACTTCTCTAATTCTGAGATTACATGATTTATTCATTCATTCAATGCTCATTTGAGAAGCACTTATGTACTAAGAGCTGTGCTAAGCTGTGAGACTACAGAAAGGAAGAGTGTTCTCTCTGTCCTTTAGGCAATTCCCACCCGTGGGGAAGATGAGCTCGACAAAGCAACGGCCGCACCGTGCAGGGCTGTAGAGTACAGTTGTGCCCAGAACCCAATGGGAGGAAGGGACCAGGGGAGTTGGGGAGACATCGAAAAAGGTAAACTGAGTCTCGTATGAGGAAAAGGAGTTTGCTGCTCGAGAAGTGAGGAGAATATTCCAGCTAGAAAAAGGGCCGTGCTGTGGCACGGAGATGTGGCTGGTGCATGGAGGAACTGCAAAGAGTACGGGGTGGCTGGAGCAGGAGTGAGCAGGTGGGGGGTGAGGGAGAGGATCCCACACAGCAGGGTGGGAAGGCCGGCCAAGGAGCTGGACTCAGTCCCCGAGGGAATGAGGAGTCATGGGAAGTTTGCGGTCATGGTCAGAATGTGTTTTGAATAGATGATGCTGGAATCCAAGTGCCGTCTGGAGAAAGAGTCTCAGGGGCTGGGAAGAGAATGGAAGCAGACCAATCTCTGCTTCTGACACCTCCTGGGTGTCCGAGGGCCCTGAGGACACAAGTCCAAAAAAGCACCCTTGTCGACCAGGTCTCCTGTATCTACAAGCTTAATCCAAAACACAGCAATTTTCTCTCCTTTGCGGAGGCACTATCTGAGTGCAGTCCTGTCGAGAGAGCCAGGCTGAAATAGGAGAAGTGGTGGGATGAGGGGAGGAGAGAGGCACGTGGCTGTCACAGCCGTAAATTCTGCCATATTGAATTTCTCTCAGAGCATAACACACAGCAATACTGATGAAGCCCCTTGCATACAACACAGCTCCTAGATTGGCTTGAATAGTCCATGAGGAATGGTGTCCAGCAGGACACAGAAGGGACCCCCAACCTCGGAGCTCATGGCAAAACTCTCGAGAGAAAGGGAAGAGCATCACCCTTGGGAGAACACCCTCCTTTCACAAATCGGTCTCAGAGATCACAGAACAGCACTGTCCGTGGTGAAAGGAACAGGCATTAGTGTCCTTACAAAAGCTGTTTTACTGTGTGCTAGGACAGAGCCAGAGAGAAAGAGAGGGATCTGGGAACTGTTGAATGTGGTCCTGTCCTTCAGGTTTAAGCAAGTAAACAACGACTCATAAGGACTCCACAGGATCCCCACTCAGGAATCCAGATGTGCTTCTGTGGCATCTTCATCGTGTGCCCCCAACTCTGTCCTTCAGCATGAAACCATGGACCTATAATATTCTGAGAACTCTACATGGCCACCTCCCTGTCTTGGCACAGACCCAACCCTCGCATCTTCTCTTTTTCCTAGGTCCTTTGAAACGTCTTTCCTCAATGCCCTCCCAGCTCCCCCAAATAATTCCTATCCACCTTGTGTCCATGAATTGTCAATAATTGTCAGCCCCATCTGGTTCTTCTGCAGGATACGGTATTTAGATCACAAGTGCAAAAGAGAAGGGGGCGTCCATTTCCAGAGCTGCCGTAACAAATTACCATAAATCACAGAAATGTATTCTCTCCCAGCTCTGCAGCCTAACAATCTGAAATCAGGATGTCAGCAGGGCCGTGCTCCCTCCGAAGGTACTAGGGGGGACCTTTCCTTGCCTCTTTCTAGCATCTGGTGGCTCCTGGCAATCCTTGGCTTGTAGCTGCATCCTTCCAATTTCTGTCTTCATGTGGCTTCCTCCTTCTGTGTGTGTGTGTGTCTATGTTCTCTCCTCTTCTTATAAGGACACCAGCCATTGCATTCAGGGCCCCACCCAAGTGCAGTGCAACCTTGCCTTAAATGAATTAATTTCATCTGCAGAGAATGTCACATTCTGAGGTTGCAGGTAGATAGGAATTGGGTGGGGGAGGAGGGATTCTTCAACACAAGGGGTGAGATTCTTTGGAGAAGTGCATTAAAAAGAAATCAGACATTTGTACTATGAAGATTAAGCTCTTGCTGGAATTTCTCCAGTACCTAATCATGCTAAAATAGATTCTCCTACCTGACCTTGAGTGACCTCACCACAGGTTATTTTGTGTGAATTTCACTACAAGAAGTACAGGTCAGGAAACGCATGGGTGGTGGGAAAGGGGACCTTCACCGCTCATGTGGTTGAGGAAACAGGCCCAGAGAGAAGCGAGTGGGGCTTTTCCAAGGGGTCTGGAAGCCGAGTCCCCTGACTCCAGGTTGGGGCTCATTCCACATCACCACACTGCCGCAGGAAAACAGGTGTGTTGTCTCCACATGGCTAAACATTGAGACCCTTAGGGGACAGCGCCAATGACCCAGAGAGAATGACGGAGGCAGGAGTTGGTTTCGCTGTGCTGCATATGCCTGAGGCCTGGGGCTACATCCGTACGGGCAGAGCCGAGCGCCAGCGCTGGCTGGGAGACTACACAATGTTTTCTCAGCTTCCAGATGGTTCCACCTCCTATCATGGAGCCTGGCAGTGAGTCACACCCATGATCTTGAGTTGGAGAGGGGAAGGTGGTCTCATACAGCATTTATAAAACCTTTTCTAGTCAAGGTGCATTGGTTTTGATCCTTGCCTCTGCCCACTGGGGAAAAGAGGGGAGTCAAGTGGTCTCCAGAGCTGGAGAATGTCAAAGATGCTCAGGTGAGCCTTGAGTTAGTCCAGGTTGATGGAGAAAATGACAGCTCCAGGACACTCAGCTCAACTCCTTTCAGGTGAGAGTTCACATGTCCCCAAAACGAGAGAACGAGAGAGAGAGAGAGAGAGAGAGAGAGAGAGAGAGAGAGAGAGAAAGAGAGAGAGAGCTGCCTGGCGCCTGAAAAATGCAGTCACTCAGGAGGGGCTAGCTGGTCTAAGATGAATCCTAAATCTACAATTACCTGCTGTGCAGTCTCCAGCAATGCCCACCGCTGTTTGCCTTAGTTTCCTTACCTATGACTAGGATGCTATCCAGGTAGCTATGAGGGTTGAATGAAATAATGTATTTTTAGAACGTATTTACACACCTGCCTTGTTCCAGAAAGGATTTGCAGCACCTATGAAATAATGTAGACACAGCACTTTGCACACTGCTTAGCATGTAATAGGTCCTCAATCAACGTTAGCTTTCCTTCCTAAGGAAAACCTCAGCAATTCTGTCTAATTCAATGTGGAGAGAATGCAGCGGCCAAAATGAATTAGGGAAATGTAGATATTTTTAGAGAAAAGTAGTCGTAGTAAGTAGATTACCTATTCTTTGAATAAAAGAAATAATAACTCTGGAAACTAGGTAACAATATAAAAAATGTTCTGATATAAGTAAAAAGGCAGTGAAAATAAAATAAGATAAATTTTATCTTATTAAAGGGGGTCAGGGAAGACAGTGAATAACACTGCATTTGCATGAGGCTTGTACAATATGTCCATCTAATAAGATAGGGAAATGTTTACCTCTCCTGCCTCCCACCCCTTCCAGAATTCCTTCTGGTAAGAGAATGGCATTTGTTTGGGTAAGTTTGGGGGGAAGAAGTAAGCTATGGAAGCTACACTTTCCCACAAGCCCCCACACTTTGGTCAACTTAGTAAGGCGTGCACAGTTAGTGATGGGAGGCTTGCTAGGGTATCAAGGAAAGTGGTTGGACTTTGTGCTCAGACTGATGTAAAGATAAATAAAAATAATATGTGCAGACATAGGGTCATGAAGCAGAGCAAGGCCAGCGAGCAGCGGAACACAGAAACTGTCAGAAGTTATGAGAACAGCTCAAACACTGTTGAGGCTTTGAGTCAGAGAATCAGGGGGCCAGTGCTGACATCTGGGTTAGATTTTTATACATGGACAAAGACATAAAGAAAAAAATCAAAACGGCTGATATATTACATGAAAAAAATTGTGGTTGATTTTCTAATACTTTTTTCCACTTATAAAGTCATACATGGGCACTGCGGAACATTTGAAAAAATACAGAAAAGCGTAAGGGAGAAAAAAACACTGCTAATATTTTGGTGTATGTCGCCTGAGTGTTTCTCCCACGCATATGCATGTTGGCTTGCACACTTGCCCATGCACACACACACTCAAACATACAAAGTCACATACATCAGATTTTCCACCCTCCACTTTTTCTACTCAACCACATACATGAGCATTTCACGTGACATGAAAGTTCTTCTATTTCATGTTTAATAGCTGTGTATTGTTCCATACTATGGGAGTGACTGATTTGACCAACCCCTTGACTTTGAAATTCACTATTGTAAATAATGCCCCAATGCATGTCCTTAAACCTTTGCTCATGTCTACATGGCTATTTCTTCAGGATCCATTTCTAGAAATAAAACTGCTGAGTCAAAAATAGGTATATATTTAAGGCTTTCATCACATGTGCGCAAATGTCAGTCTTCAGATACTGCACCACCAGCCATACATGAAAATAAATGCCCATTTCCTCGACATGCTCACTCAGCCCTGGGGATAGTAATCTTCCTTCATCTTTGCCAAATTTAATGAGCGAAATGACATATCAGTATTGTTTTTTGTTTCTTTGCTCGCTAGTGAGATTAATTATTTTCTTTTGCTTACAAACTATTGGACTTTGTATTTCATTTTTTATGAATTACGTATTCAGGTACTTTGCCCATTTTCTTCTTGGAGCTTCTTTTTTTATTTTCTTTGTATACTTCAGACATTTGTCTGCCATATATGTTGTAAGTATTTCCTTGGTTTGTATTTAGTTTTTAAACTTGTTTATGACAATTTTGGAGCAGAGTAGTTTTCATTTTATTTAGTTAAATCTGTTAATATTTTATTATATGCAATTAATACTTAGAAAGGTTTTCCCCATTCTGCAATCATGTAAATATTTATTATTTTTAACCAAATGTGCTTTCATTTCTAAAAAAAAATGTTCTTATCTTCAGTCTACCTGAAATTGAGTAATCTATATGAAGTAATGATCTAAATCCAAGTATTTTACAAATAGCCTATCATCTCAACACCATTAATTGACTGATCTACTTTTTCCACTAAAGTGACATGCCACTTCTATCATGGGTGGCATTTCATAAGGCCTTACATAGCCATGAAGTTCTTTCTGTTTGGCTGGGTATGAAAATCTTGAATCACAAATTTTTCTCTCAGAATTCTGTATAATTTGCTACATCATCTTCTAATAGTTTTGCTTTCCATATTTGTCTATCCTCTGAAATATTTTGCAGAGTAGGAGTTATTTGTGTTATGAAGGTTTAGAAGGATTTGTCTAACCACCTAGGATTTCGTCATTTGGGGAGGTAGTTCTTTGAGGTCCCCTCTCCCGCCCAAAGCTCTCATATTTATTATCATATTATGTCACATCTACTTACATCATTTTTACCTTTTCTAGAAAATCATTCAATTTATCCAGATTTTTCATATTCCTTAACAAGAAGTTTTACATAGTATTTTATTTTAATTTCCACTTTATCAGAGTTCAGATTCCTTTTGTCCTATCTCGTGTTGAATGCTTATGTTTTATTCTCTTTTTTAACTGTTAGGAATATCAAAGATTATTTAGTATTCTTCTTTTTTAAGTTAATTTTTAGATTTTTTTCCCAGTTTGACCACTCTTCTCTTTTCTAATTTTTAATTTCTGGTTTTAAATGTATTCTGTTCTTCTTTCTACTTACTTTGGGCTAAGTTTATGGTCATCTCCCCCACTTCTTGAGTTAAATGCCTACTTCATATATATATATATATTTTTTTCTCTTTCCTGTCTGATAAGAAAATTGTTCAAGGCTACGAATATTCCTTTGGGTAAATCCTTGGTGATATTCCATCAGTGTTTATATGTTGTATTCTCATTGTTAGTACATTCTCTAGAGTCTGTAATTATAGTTTGTTTGATTCAATCATTGAATAAAGAGTAATTGCAATTCTTCCTTATATCATCCAACATTCTTCTCGGGTCAACTTGCTTCCTTTGGCTTTCTGATTTTTTTTTTCAAGCAGACCACGTCTTTTTACTGTCTGCCAAGGATACAAAATAGTTTCCTGAGGTTTTCTTTTCTTTCTTTTTTTTTTTTTTTTTTTTTTTTTTTGTTCGTGGAGTTCAAAGAGATGTTCCTTCATCGGTCTCTTTGCTTGATCTGTAACACTTTTTCATAAGACTTTTATTGCTTTTTCCCTATTGTGCATCTTCAAGAAATTTGGTCTATCTAAACCCTATACAAATACAGGTGTAAGAAACATATTGGTCCCCCACTCTCTTCTCCTGAGTAATGGCTAAACCCCCTTTTCAGTCTTATTCAGGAGGATGGACTGAAGTAAGCGGCTCACAGCTCAGTTCTTGGCTTGACTGAGAGACGTCTCCTATACTGAGGACTAGTTCTCCAATTAGGTGGGACCCAAAGAAGAACTACAATTCCCAGCATGCAGCCATATTGTGGGACATCCTGTGTTCATTTGTTTGTTTGTTTGCTTGCTTGTTTTTTGCCTACAGTATCCCATTTGTAGGGCTTGAACTCCATGGTTTGGAACATGGCACGATTAGTGAACACACACACATACTCATCATCTGTTAAAAATTCAAGTTCCTGTCCTCTGTTGAATGCAGACAGAGAAGGGAGAGGGAGGAGGGAGGACAGAAAAAGTCATAAGTGGGAGCGAAAGACCAGTATTCTGGTTGCCTCACAGTAGAAAGATGGGTGCCACGTTTTCTGATTTTTACGGTCCCAGGGTCCCAGAGACAAGGAATACAAAATCCCTTCTTACTTTTCTTCAAGTGGTCTCCGTTTCTTAAAAGAAAAGTAAGGCAGGTTTCTCTTAGTCCAACTCCATCTGCTTTAGCGTTAGTGGAAATTCCTCTTGGATTCTGAAGTAGGCTGGTTAACAGTCCCACTTTTTGGGTCATTTTGTGAGCCTTTATCTCTTGTTTCCATAGGCATTTAGTGAAGAATTTAAAGATGCTGCATCTAGGGCCTGGAAGCCAAATGCCATTTTAATGAGCATTTTCCTTCATTGTTATAATTTTGCCTGTGTGATAAATTCCTCTTGCTGCCACTTCAATTCAATCCCATCATTTCTTGCGGGAAGTGTTGGGAACATTTTTCTCACTCCTCTCTGCCTCCAGTCCAATCCTTTACGTTCCATCCTCCACCCCAGTCACCAAAAGTGATCTTTCTAAAGCCAACTCTATTTAGTCAGTTCCTCCATGCCAAATCTCTAGCTCAGCCATTTAAACCTTCACTGAACACCTGCTTGGTACAGCAAATGGCTCCCAGTTCCTCTGGGGTCGTGGGGATGAGGGAGTGAACTGTGCTTCCTTCCTTGGGACAGTAAGCCACAGTCTCTGTCTGAGAAAATGCAGGGCAAAGGAAGTTGGTCCTTCACCTTCTCCAGTTCCAGGCCCAAAAATAGTATTGTCAGGATCAGCGACATAATTTGTGGGGCCCACCACAAAATGAAAACTCAGGTCCCCTTGTTAAAAATTGATTAAGAATTTCAAGATGGCAACAACAGAGCATTAAGCCAAGTATGGGCTCTTCTGAGTGTGGGGCTCTGAGTGATGGCACGGGCCACACACCCATGAAGCCAGCCCGAGCATTGTGTTTCGACTAACAACCAGTTCTCAGATGGCTGGAGCTAGAAAAGTGGATAGAGATTATTTAGACCAAATCTAACCCTTTCATTGTTCACTGGAGAGTTGGGTCTGAAACTCAGAGATGCACAAGAGCTAGAGAAAGTCAGGGTTGGCTTCTTGTGTCCAGATTAGGGGTTCTTCTTTCTTCTGCACTGCTCCACAAACCTGCCACTCATTCAATCACACAGACATGATGAAAGGCCGCTGACATGCCAAACACGGAATGCTAGTATGGATCTCCATGTCCTCATAGTACAGAGGCAGTGTGGGTTAGGGAGAAAGTGGCCCAGATTTCCAGCAAGGCTTGGAGCCCTTGTCCCACGAAAACCCTGCATGTGACAAGGGCAGGTCATGTTTCTTTCATTCCCTCCTTCACAGTAGAAAGGCATTGAATCAACTGGTCTTAAAGCTCTGCTCCAGCCTCGAGTTATGTGGAAAGAGCAGGAAGGAGAGTATTCCCACGGGAGACCAAGGGAACTCCCACCCTCATCAAAGATGCAGTTCTGGGCTAAACAGTCCTCGGGTGAAATTAAACTCTGCTTTCAACTGAATTTGCCATTTTTTCAACCAAAAAATAATAATAATAAGTATCACAACTACAAGCTGTTCCAAGCCAACCTGCCCTTAAACAGATAATCGGATTTGCATAAATTGGGTACTGCCGAGGTTTAAATAATTCATCAACATGGCAGATTCTTTTTAATAGCCAAACAGAACTGCCAGACTTCGGCAAAGGATCAATGGCAGCCCAGGTCCCAGGGATGTGAGCTGCATTCTCAGGATGGCCAGAGCTGCTGGGAGAGGCCTAGAGACATGACTCTCCGCTTCCTGGTTCTACACGGATTCGGACAAAGGGTGTGCTTTTCTTATTCCCTGGAACTGATGTGTTCCACAAAGCTTGTCCACAGAGTTGGGGTGAAGGGAAGCACCTGAGCCCCTGTGCAAAACCACAAACTATCCTGAGACATCTCAGATTCTACCAGACTAAGGGGAATGAGAGAGGTACAGCTGCATGAGGAGTTGATGGGAGACTGAGCTGGGGGAGTTTAAGCAACGGAGAGCTGAGTAATGGGGGACAATTCCACTGCCTTCAAATCTCCGTAGGGTTGTCATGGCCTGGAGAACAGAATGGCTGGAGAAAGGCCCACAGTCAGGGCCAGTTGGAACCCCTGGGAAACAGGTGTCAGGCTGTCTGGAGATGCAGTCCCTAGCTGTCCTTCCATAGCTTTTGCTGCTTCAGTTGTCAATGTCACCCATCCAAAAGGTTGTCAGGACCTGTGGCCAAACCAAGTTGACTTCAGAGCTCGTTGCAATGAGGAAGAACACAGCCCACAGGGGAACCATGAGGCGTGTCAGTGAGAGGGTGTGAGGGTGACTTGTTGTAGGACCTGAGCCTCGGTTAGGTGATGTGAGCAGGGTTCAAGGACGTGTAGTGCACTCGACTGGCTGCTGGGGAAATGGGTGTCATTCTACAACTGGGTACTTAATAAATCTCATGTAAAAGCAGAAAAGAAGAGAGCAAGGCTAAAACTGAAATAGGTAAAGAACAGTCTCTCACATTAGCTGCAAGGGAGGGCGGTTTGGCACTTGGTGATTTGCATAGTGACCTTGTTTTGGTCTGTGCCCAGACGAGAGTATAAAGGGGATCTTATTTTATTTTCTCATTTCATTACACTCAGATAATGACCCTGTCTGATGCCCGTGTTCTATGCGGGTGTTTATGTCCAACGGGAAAACGCCACGTCCCAACGGGAGTGCCGAGCCAGCTCCTAAGGGCACTGAGGCCTAACTGTAAGTGACAGACCAGTTCCCAGGTCTCAGAGGCCACGCCTCACTTTCTCACAGCCATACAAACTCATCGGTTTTGTAGAGTATCTGCCATGGATTCTGCTCTTGGAATGTTCGCTGCTGACTTTGCTGTCTTCCCCTTAAAGGTGTCCCTTCTCCAGGGCTCCCCACGTTGGTAAGTGGAACCACCTTCCGCGTGGGGACCCAGGTGAGATTATGGACATCGTCCCAGCCTCTTGCCAGTTCCCAATCCACCCTCCTGACATTTAATCCTGTCACAAATCCTGTTGTTCTGCCTCAAGATTACACTCAAGGTCCTAGAGGTCTTATTGTCCTGGTTGGAGCATGACTGCCTCCGTCAGTGTCCAGGGAGGAGACTGTGGAAACAAAGAAGATGATGGGAACAATGGAGGCAGTGGCGTGGCCCCTGTCCTCCTCCCCGCTAGTGCCTTGGATGAGTTTGGACTTAGGAGAGAAGCCAAAGGAGTTCTAGTGACAAGCTGCGTGGGATTTAGGGCACAAGCAGTGTGGCTTTGGGAGTCCAGTCACTGTGTGTGACACAGAATCAGGGAGAAAACCTTTCTTCCCCAACTCCACCAAAGGCTGCCATGTGCCTTGGTGTGGGGTTGCCAAGGGAGCCGAAATCTCAAGAAGAGCATGGAAAACAGAAACAGAGACCTTCGTAGAAGAAACCAGAACAGACAAACAAGGGCAGAATTTCCATGAGCAACTACAAGCCAGAAGAGAAACTCAATCTAGAGGCTTCAGGTCAGCAAAAGCTGAGTACAAATTTTAGTATGATTCTGTTCTGTGCCCATAAAATGTATAAGGCTGATGCTTCTCAAACTCTCTGTGATAAAGGACTGTTATTGATTCTCACTCCATCCTGGGCCATTGTGTGGACTGCTGCATGTGACTAAGACCTGTTCCTTCTCCCTACAACTCACCACCCACTTCCAACCACACTCAAACTGGTCTGTACCCTGTTCAACAAGGGAAGCCCTCTGAGCACATGCTCTGTCGTCTCAGCAATGACAATTGCTGCAAAGTTTTAAACACTTGCTTCCACCAATTATCTGAGCTTATCACTGCTCCTCCCCTGAGGGTGGTGGCACCAGTGGGTGGGGTAGGGCCAGGTAAATGCTCTCTTCCCAACAGTTGATGGACCAGCACCAGTCTGTGGACCATACTTTGCATAACACGATCCTTGACTATCAAAGGTTAAAGCCATCACACAGGGAAAGCACACATCCTTTGGATTTTTTTTTCTCACATCAGGCCTGATGCCATGAAAAGAGGATCGGTTTTAGCTCCTCAATGGCTTATATTCAAACTCCGCCTCAGACCTGTCCTTGTGTGACTTGTGGCGTGTCATTTCATTTTTTCTGAGTCTCAATTAGTCCATCTGTAAAATGGGTCATCATCCTACCTCACAGGGTTGTTGTCACAGTAAACATGAACGTGTATGTAAAGGGTGGAGCCCCCAGGAGGTGCTGTTAATGTGACTTGGCTCTTTCCTGGATGTAGTGCTAGACCTTCCTTATCTGCCCACAAGGAACGGCGGTGACTTGGGGCTTCTTTCTCATTTGAACTCAAGGGGTCCACACTACTGTGATTTCATACTCATCTCTCCCCTGTCTGTCTTTTATCTCCATGACATGTCCCCCTGCACCAGCCCACCAGCCAATGCCCATGGCAGCAAAGGCATTTTTCCAGCTGTGGACCAAGCAGAGCAGAGAGGACGGGGAGTGTGCGGGAGGACGCCACACGAAGAACCACAGCTAGACATCCTCCCCGGCATCTGCTTTGAGGCCAGACATGAAAGGCCCTTTTAGAGAGATGTAGAGACTTGTCATTAGAGCCTTTCTTCTCTTGTTAATGATCCTGCCAGAACCAAAGAAAGGAGAAAAACACAAAACACGTTGATGTGCTATTTATTATAATACCTGGGCTGCAGTGTATATATAATCAGGAAAACCATTCTTTAACCAAAACTGCTGCTGCATTTGTGCTGGTTTGAATCCTGTGTACTAGCTAACATTTTTCCATTGGTGGTTTCAAAGGAAAATCATAGAATTTCAGCAGTTTAGAGGAACCCAAAGCTATTTAATCCATCCTCAAAAAAAGCCAGGATCTCATGATTCAGTCTCTCCCTGCACACCCCTCGTAACAGTAAGCTCACTGTCTCCTTCCTCCAAAGTTTTTTCTTGGGGCTTTGAGGTGAGAAATAATCACACCCCTCTCTCCCCTCCTATTTTAAATCAATTAGCAATGAGACTGGTGAGTCTGCGGGGGATAATATACCAGCTTCCTTGCTCCTAAAGGAGAACCTGAGTGTGCCGACGGGGTGTGAGACCATCACGGGCTCTCTGTGCCTTCCCAGAGTCTAGGACCAGCTGACAGTGAGAGGTGTGTCTCAGAGCAACCTCCCAGCCACCCAGCTCCTTGGGCGACCCTCACTACCTCACGCCCCACTTGAGTCCAAAGGGCATAAAAATGTAGCACTGCCTTATGAGAGTGGCATGTGGCCCTTGCTCTACCTGCTATGCAGGGACCCACGAATTCAGTCTCACCCTCTCCCCAGTTGGGGACTCACCCCTCCCCCTAAGGCCAACAAGAGTCAAAAGCCCAGGGGAAGCTTCCTCCCTTACACGTCTGAGGTCCTGGAAAGGGCACCAGCTGCAGCGTGGGAAGGCGGAGCCTGGTTCCACCCCATGTGATTGTTTGAATCGATCGATTTGAATGTTTGTTTGTTTTTTATGGAGCCGAAATCATCTTCCATTCAAAGCCACCCACTGTCACCAGTTCTGCTCTTGGTCACTCTGCAGGACACAAAGCCAACCAAGAACCACACCCACCATCACGGGCGCCATCGTCAGCAAACCTCAGTTCAAACCCTGGCTCTCCCATGGACTCATCATGTCCATCCACTACTCTGCTCTTCTGAGCCTCTACTTCCTCCGCTGTGAAATGGGAGTGATGATGAGCCCTCCCTCACAGGGCATCTGGCTATTCACCAAAATAACGCCTGTGAAGCATGGAGCCCGGCATATGGGAATCATTTCCTAAATACTCACTGCTGCTCGTGTTGCCTCATGGAGTTCGTGTAAATAGCACATAACACACAAAACAGGGCTTAGCCCACCCTGAAGGGCGACCCCCGGTGGCTGCTCTGGGAATGCAAGAGGAAACACAAGTCCCCAACGTCATCCTATTCCAGACAGCTTGGGGAAAAGGGAGGCAAGGAGGACCACGAGTGTGATCATCCACTCACCCTGTGGGGCACAGTCATTCATTCACCTAAATGTTCTCGCTCCTTGCTCTCCTTCAAGCCCTATGCTAGGCCCTGCAGCCACAGAAGGGAGTCAGACCCTGCTCTGATCCTTACAGAACCACAGACCTCCCACAGGCTTCAGTGTAGCTACAGAATAGAGCCCTCAAGAGATGGAGGACGGAGGTCACCTCCAGGTGGTGTTCTTGGGGAGGCTTCCCAGAGGCGCGGGAACCTGAACTGAGCTTTGAAAGATGGCTAGAACATGATGGGTCGTATATCGGTTATTTATGCCACAGTAACCGCTGGGCACCAAGCCGCCCCCAAACTTAGTGGCTTAACACAATAAGCACACACTTTAATCATGCGTCTGTGCTTGACTGGGTGGTTCTGTGGTCTTGGCTGGAACTTTTACATAGCTTGGTGTCCGCTGGCGGCCAGATGGTCCAGAAGGGACCAGGACAAGTGGGTACCTCAGCCCTTCTCCACATGCTTCCCATCCTCCAGCATCCTCTGGGGATGGTGTCCAGGAGGTCACAGAGGAACAGGAGTGAGAGCCAGCTGCAATGCACAAGTGTTTTTCAAAACTCTGCTTGTGTCACATTCACTGACATGAGTTGGCCATCAGAAGTCACATGCCGAGGCCAGTGAAAAGAGGGAGGACCCTGCTAAGTTGCAGAGCACAGGGAAAGGAGAAGAACAGAGGCTTTTAATGTCTGCACAGGAGGGGTGAAGAGAATAGACAGAGGAAAAGCTCCATGAGCCATGAGGGTGGGGGGCAGAAGGAGCCCTTCCTCCCCCATCTGGCCCGGAGGACGCCTCAGTCACCACAACAGCGGTTACGTGCTGTGCACCCACCATGTGCCAAGCCCAGGGTAGACGTGCAGCACCCTTATCTCATTTCAGCTGCACAACAACACTGTAAGGCAGATATGCCCATTTTACCGATGAGAAGTCAAGGTTAAAAGAAGGAAGAGCCAGGATTCAAACCCTCGTCTGTCAGACACAAAACCATCCACACTTTTGACCACCTCCCACTACTTCTTATGTCCATTAGGAGTCAATGAGGGGATTAAACATTGGACCCAGATGGTCAAGAAGCATAAAGGTGAGCATAAAGGAAGTGGTCTTTCATACAACAAACCCAATTTTCTCCAAGGCAAAAGCAAAAAGGATCTCCCAGGAAGAGGCATCTGGAGGGTAAAGATGGTCACAGCCTGTGTTCTCTTTCCTTCGTTCTCTTTGTCCCCAGTGAGGTCACACAGTGCCCAGACCCGGCATGATGCTCTCACTGTCCTCAGTCTCAGCTGAATAAAATATGACCTTCGCTCTGGATCCCCTTCCTAGGCCGAGGTGGCCCTGCATGGGGCTCAGGGATGGTTTGGTGGATAAGGGACCATTGAGTGAGCTTTAAAGGGTAACGCAGTTCACAGAGCACATGGAGAGGAACAGAGGGTGCACCAATGCGGCAGATACAAAGGACCAGAAACAGGAGCACTTCTGGCTCATCCCCCAGGGGTCAGGGATCTGTTTAGTCCAGAGGATAAAGTGATTAGAACTGCGGAAATGGCTGGGTCATCTTGAAGGGCCTTGAGTGTCAGGAAAAGGCATTTGGGCTTCATCCTCTGTTCAGCAGGGGTCCACAGGGGAGTTTTCAGCAGATAAGGTGACACAATCATAACTGGGATTTAGAAAGCTCAGTCTATGGAGACTGACTTGAGGCTGCAGATATTAAGGGAAAATTCCGTTTGGAGGGCCTATTATAGGGCAGGTAACAGACTGGGCACTACACACGTGTATCCCCTGTAGCTCTCCTACTGATGGTAGAACAGGAGTCTGCCGACTACAAACCCTGGGCCCAATGTCACTGCTGCCTCCTTTTGTAAATAACATTTTTTAAAAACCCAGTTTCCACCCATTTATTTATTTATGTCTTATCTATGGTTGCTTTCATACTGTAATAGCAGAGCTGACTGCAACAGAGATTATGTGGCCTGCAAATCTTGAAAGGTTTACTATCTTACCCTTTACAGAAAAAGTTTGCCAATACCTGTGTTAAAGGGAACTACTATTATCCCCATTTTATGCATAGGAAAACTGAGGCTCTGAGAGGTTAAGTGACTTGCCCAAGGTCACACAGCTTGTAAATGGAAGCAAGGAGGTAGACAAGAAGGCTTGTGACAATCATAAGGTAAAATGAGGAAGGTGGCCCCAGAATGTCTGACCCCAAATCCATTGCAGCCACCCCTTTGGCACCACCCTATACCTTTCCGCCCAGCCACCACTGCAGTCAGCCAAGGGGACTCAGGCGCCTCTGTGTCAGCCAGAGCCCTTGCTCTGGTCCCCAAACCAGCATCAAATGACTAATGTAAGACCTAATGCCTCCACCGTGTCCATCCGGCTCACCCTTCTTCGGCTTATCGCATCCTATTCAAATCCAAAATAAATTATTTCAGCTCTGCAGCCCTTGGATAAAGAAAAAAATTAAATTAAAAAATAAAAAAGGAAGAAGGAAAAGCTTTGAAGGGACAGCCTGCCTGCCTCCCTCACCCACAGTTTCAGCCTTTTTTCTAAGCCCACACTGATAACCCCCAGGGCCTGCTGAGCCCGGAGGCTGGAGGACAAGAGCCACACCTCCTCCCAGACCCTGGACCTTCCACAGGCAACAGGGCAGAGAAATGTAAAGGTTTTAGGCACAAAGGGTCCTCCACCTGCCTCCAGTTTGACAAAGCACTGCCTTCTTCAATAGACCAGAATCCCATGTTTTCAGGGGGATAGGGTTGCTGGGGAGAGGAATGAATGATACCAATTGATAAATCATTCATTTATTCTTTAAGGCTGCATTATTCATCTACTTATACATGCTGGGTGCTGGGCTAGGCCCTGGGCATACAGAGATGCAGCCAAAAGAAACCTTGCTTGTGTGCCCATTCTCATCAAACCCACTGCACTTTACAGTTTGCAAAGCTCTTTCTCCTTCACTCACACTAGACCTTCCCAATGCCTCCCTGAAGCAAGCTAGAGACGCTATCATTAAGAGGCCCATTTTACAGATGGGGAGACTGGGGCTTAGAGGTTAAGTGACTTCTTACCCAAGGTCACACAGTAGGTAAAAATGAAAGAACTTCTCAAGTGACCCTCCCATCATAGTTGCTGGCAGCATAACGGAGTGATTAAAAGTCTGACCAGACTGATCTGGTTTGCTAGCTGTGTGACTTGGGCCAAATTTCTTGGCCTTGCCAAGTCTCACTCTACCCATCTCTGAAATGGGAAAATAAAATCTGTCATGTGAGCTTATGACTTGTGGGGTTAAAATGAACAATAAGAAGGATTTAGTGCAATGCCTGATACACAGTAAGTTCCCCCTGAAGGATTGCTTTGTCTGCTGGTGATGTTTTTAGATGGTACCGTGTTTCCCCGAAAATAAGACCTAGCCGGACAATCAGCTCTAATGCGTCTTTTGGAGCAAAAATTAATATAAGACCCAGGTTTATTTTACTATGATATAAGACCGGGTCTTAATATAATATAATAATATAATGTAATACTGGGTCTTATATTAATTTTTGCTCCAAAAGACGCATTAGAGCTGATTGTCCGTCTAGGTCTTATTTTCGGGGAAACAGGGAGGAGGAGGAGGAGGAGGAGGAGGGTGAGGGGGACGGGAAAGGACAGTGATGATTACTGGGCTCAGAGCTGACTCCCAGTGGCTTTTGCCCTCGGCCCTGGCTCCCTCTGAGTGGAATGATAAAACGCATGGGTTGTGGTCCTGAATGCAACCTGGATTTCCTCCATGAGCTCGGACAGATCCTCCCATCTCTCTAGTCTGTTGCCCCACTGCAAGTGAGGGAGACGGGCAAGACAATCTCCAAACCTCCATCTTGGTCTAACTTCCTGGGAATTTAAGTCCCCATAACCAAGAAAGGAGAGGCGCAGGCCCTGAGTGGAGACTAGCGAGAAGACGCGAGCAGAGCAGATGCCTGAACTGCCTTTAAGAAGACATGCCCCTCCCAGCCCTAGGCAGGGAGGGGTCTCCCTTCTGCCTTCCCTGATTCAAGAGGGATGGTTGTCACAGACAAACCTGGCAGGAAGGATCAAAAATGAGCAGCAGGTTCCCTGAGCACTGCAGACTGACTCTGCGCATGGCAGTTGCGAGCCATCCTTCAGAGGGAATTTGTCTGAGGAAATCGCTAGGGGGGTCTTTTCAGGAGCACACCTGGAGCCAAGGATGTCTTCCCCTCCCGGGCTCTTGCCCTGGGCCTCAGGGACTCCGTGGCCACGTGGTGGGCCAGGGTCAGAGGCCAAGGTGCGGTGCATGCCTAAGGCACATCCACAGGCTGACAGGAGTCTGGGGAGGTGTGCAGATGGGAACCAAGACTCAATGCAAGCACAGGCGGATGCCCAGCAGTTTTAGTACAGTGAGGTAAGAGGTCCAGTGTGCTCACCTCTCCACACCTCACTTTCTCCGAGCACCAGGCTCCCAGAACTGCCCCTAGTGGAAATTACCTGACCAGTAAATCGTGACTTTTGCACCATTCTATTTCCTAACTCCCTCAAAGTTACCCTGCAAGCTCTGGGAGGAATCTGCCCTCTGCTTTAATTCCTCTGAGAAGACAAATACCCTCCACCCCTTGGCTCAGGGCGGCTCTCCCCCACGCCCTGAGTCCAAGCAAGGCAATCAGGGTCCCCCATCCCAGGAGGATGAGCACGTTTTCTTCACACCGGGACTGCAGTTGTGCGGATTTGAATCCCCGCCCGGCATATAGGGTCTCTGAAGCCCAGTGAAGTGAAGGGCTTGCTCTAGGCCACGTGGCTCCGCTCCTGTGTGGCCCAGCCAGAGGCAGAGCAGGTGTAGATGACCCCAACGCCAGGCTCTCACCATGACCACAGGCTGCCTGTCCTTGTAATGCTCCGTTATTTCCAAAGTAAGAAGAAAAGAAACAACTGCACTGAATGTTTAGCAGAGATGAAGCTGGTCAAAGATATCACATTGGTAGTAAATTATGGATCGAGCCAGGCTTGAAGCCCGCTCCCTCCCCCGGCCAGTCTCCGACCGCCTTGCCCACTCTAGGCCAGCCTCTGCCAGCTTGTCAGGAAAGGTTTCTCTGAACTATGGGTGACTTGCTAATGGACTGATTATGCTGCTGGTATGACCTAGGATGGAGTGAAGAAGATCTTGGCTTAACCTCCAAGCTTCTACAAGAGCAATCACCTTAGGCCAGAGAAGGGCTGGGCCCTCTGGGGAGGGGCAGATCTGTGTGATGTTCTCCCATCTGTGTGCCCTTTTACAACTGGCACTGTCACATAAGACAGGCAGCCTGGTGTAGGGAGAAGGCCTGAGCTGAGGTTCAGAGAGACCCGAGCTTCAGTTCCAGCTCCAACACTTAACTAGTTGTGTGACCTTGGGTGAGTTGTTTGCCTTCTCTGAGCCTTGGTTTCCTCCTCTGTAGAATAAATAATGGTACCTATTACATAAGGTTCTTGTAAGGCACAGGTGAGATAACAGCAGCCTTGGGGACAAAGATTTGAGTTTGAATTCAGACATCCTGAGTCTAGGGGTTTGATAAAAATGTTAGGGACGGAGTCGGCAATTACAATTTAAAAATAAATACATAAACTTTAGCCTGAAGAAAACTGAGACCAGAGATAGAGGTGAATTGATGTCCTCAGCCACCCTGTCTGAGGGCCAAGACTTTGGCCTCTAACTGTGCCCAAACGGAAGAAAGGTGACAGGTGCCACGGAGGTAGAGGGATGGTCTGGCAGGAGGGAGCTGTGTACAGCTACGGAACTGACTTTTATTCGACATTTTCTCTGAGCCAAGCCTTCTGTGAGCTGCACCCTGTTCAACCCCCTCACCAACCTCAGGAAGGAGGTTTTATTATCTGTTTCACTGATGCAGCACGTAAAGATCAGAGAAGTGGAGTGCCCTGCAGAGAATCACATCGCTAGGTCATAAAACCGGGATCCAAACCCAAATCCACCTGCCCACAAAGCCTGGGTCTTCTCCACACCTCCCATGGCCTGCTGGGCTGCCAGGTCAACCAGCTGCCTTCAGCATCTCAGGCCAGGGGCCAAGTCTGAGGCCGGGCCTGGACTGCCTGTGATGCCATAGGCACCTGTTGTCAGGCCTTCAGGGGGGTGTTCAGGCCAGAGCTGAGGCCAAAGGAGCAGGTAGGGAAAGGAGAGAGGGTCCCTGCCTCCTGGGGAGGGAAAGAGGGAGAGAGGAGATAGTCAAGGAATGTAACATCTGAGATCCACAAGACAGGAGTCAGCAAATTGATTCACTTCCTCTCTGAACCTCTTTCCTCTCAGACTTGGGCTCACAATACCTACTCACCAGGCTTAGATGAGATGGTGCAGCATGGTCTGCAGAGAGCCTGGCAGGCAGAGGTGCTCTCCGTGGTAGCATGCCAATAGCGCCTGGGTGGGGACACCCGCCCCAAGGAGCTCGGAGTAGAGCATGTGTGTCTTTCATTCACACGTGCCGGTGTTTGCGTGTTATGTGTAGGTACGTGTCAATATGAGTGTCATGTGTGAGCATGGAGAGTAATTGCCAGTGTGTATGTTGAAGTGAGTGTGTTGTCGTCCTCAGAAAGCCTTGGGAGGAAGAGAAAAACTGTGAGGGGTACAGAAAGAGAAAAGGGAAAATTGAAGGAATGACAGAAAAAACAAAGGAAAAAACCTATAAAACTCGCTGTTTCTCTCTCTGTGTGTCTATATACGTGTGTGAGTATGTGTGTATGTGTCTGTCACACACACACACACACACACCACCACCACCACCACCACCACCACCATCTCCAGTGTGCACCCATGCACACAGCCCTCCTGCATGCAGGAACAGCCTGTTCTAGACACTCCTTGACCTCTCCAAACAGTCACCCTCCCTCGCGCCCTGAACTCTCACTCATGACCCAGATACTATCAAAACCACATATCACTGAATCACCTGTCCGCTCAGCCAATCTCCGTATCAGTTTTCTAGCTCTAGGATCAACTGTCCGTCTACCCCCATGGCAACCACTTCCATAGGAGAACTGCACACGACATACTACATGCTGCACCAACATCCACACATGCCCACGGCTCCCTCCCATGTAACTGCCCTCTCCCTGTCACTCTCTTCAAACACTCGCAATGGAGTGTTTGAAGCGCCTGATTGGGGTCCGGCGCTGTGCTGGGTGCTGGGAGGATGACAGTGAAGAGCTCACAATATATATGTGCTAACAGGGAACCCTTCTTCCCGGGCCCCAATGTTTCCTCTCAAGAGTAAGAGCACAATTAGTGTAACGCCTGTCCTCTCTATCTCTACTCTCTCTGCCCAGGGGTCATGGGGAGACTTGTGGTATCTGATTTGTGAATTGGGGAAGAGAAACTGAGCATGCTCAGCTCAGCCCTCCTTCTTGGGAACAAGCTTAAACTCCAACTGCACAGTTCTCTGCTCCTCCTTGCCCGAAATCTTGCCTAGGAGAGCTGCCATGTTGGGAAGCTTATCTCCCACCCAGCACTCCTCATCTGGGTGGGCAAGTTTTCCTAAAGCTAAGCGTCCGTGAACAGAGCCCATTGGCCCTCACTGAGACACAAAGTATCTCAGAGGCCCCAATAACATACTCATCCATCCATCCAAACAATTTACATCCATTCTCCACCTTTTATGTGCATATCTCCATCCTCATCTAAAATCTAATTCGATGTACAATCTATCCCACATATTAACCCCATCCATCCTCCAAACACCCAAACCCACACCCCCCTCTCTCTCTCCATTTCCTTCCCTACCTCCATCCCCGTGTCCCCTCAACAAGCCCCCACACTTCTCATAGATTCTCTCCCACATCACCTAGGATCTCATTGAAAGGCATCCCTCTGCCAACACAGGCAAAACCGGGTCAGGTCACAAAGCAATTTTGCCCAGCCTGCCAGATTTTTCACTCAGCTCACAGGACTATCTTCCCAGATAATCAGGGGGTTAAAAAAAAATCTGGTGGGCTCAATGACTGCCAATATGCATTTAAATGGCCACATCTAGGAGGAAAATCTAAATGAGAGCCAAAGGGAGGCTGAGACACAGGGGGGGGATCTTGCTGTAATAACTGTGTGAGGTGAAGCAAATCAACAGAAAACTGTACACTCGCTTGAGGAGACAGAGCAGCCTCTACTTAACACGTGTGCTCGGGAACTTATTGGAATCTTCGCACTTTTAATATAATGGCATTAGTGTCACGGTTCCTTATGTATGAACTTCACCCGCCACACATAGTGAACGGAGAGCTATTTCCCAGCACATGTGATGCTTGGATGTAGGTGCCGGGAGAGGCTATGTGCTTAATGATTTCCTTTGAATCTGTCGATATCGTGCAGCCCTGAAATGCAGATGGAGACTTCATTTGAAGGCAGAGCTGACCTAATTCAAAGCTAGGCTCTGCCATTTAAAAATTCAGTGACCTTGGACTCCCATAACTCGGAATACTCATCTCCTCGTCCATAAAATAGAGATAATGATGCATACCTCCCAGAGTTGAATTGAGGGTTCAATAAGTTATATGAAAGTCAAATAATAAGCACTTAATAAATATCATTAATAGCCCTGGTTTTGAATCCTGTCTCTAATAACTACTGAGTTACCTTGAGTAAGTTACCTACCTTAGTGTCCTCCTGTAAGATGAGGATAATGACAGTCCTCACCACAATGAATGCACACAAAGTACTTAAAACAGTGCCGTGCTTCGTATGTGCTCAATTCCCATGAGTTTTCATCTCCAGCATCATCACCACCATGAGTCAGACGCTGAAGTTTAGGAGAGGAGGAGGTCAAGTGTGAGTGTGAAGAGGAGGAAACCAGGGAGGTGGGAGGTGTCTGAGTCCCACTGACGTGCAGGTGAGAAAGCTGTGGGACAGGGCAGCTGAAAGAACTGAAAACAAAAACAAGTGGATTTGGAGTTTTCTGGTCATTTCTTGGGTTGTTTGCCAAGTGCAATGTCACGCAACTGCCCCTCCCAGGAGTCCTCATTCCTTCAGTATTGGCTCTTCTGCACGGATGCCAAACTATGTCTATGTGTTTTCATTGGCGGGGACAAGCAAGACAACCCATCCTCTTGGTCCATGACAGGAAGACATCTTCCAAAGATAAAGAGCCAAAAACAAATCCAAGAACAAGAATTTGTGAGAGACAAGACATCTAAGTCAGAGATAGCAGAACAATGTAAGCTCCCAAGGTATTTGCGGAAATTCCAACTCACATCTGTGATATAAATACACCTCTAAAAGGCTACAGAGAAGGAAATACACCAAGCTGTTAAGAGGTGGCTGTACAATTACAGATAAGATTTATTTTTCTTGCTTATTTTTCTATAGTGTTTCTAAACTGTCAACGCTGACAATTTATAATTGGGAGAAGATATATTAGAAGTAAAAGTCATACAGTGGGAGTCCCATAAATGTCTGCATTTCTCCTGGTCTGGATTGAACACATAAGAGAGTAGGACAGTCTCCTCCCCGTTCTAGACAATGGATTCCTAACGACAGAGTTTAAGCTGGACGGTAACGCATCACAGATTTGGGGTGACTGTAACACTAGCACCGGCACCCCTCCAACAAGTGCTGGGTCTTGGCCACATCTGCCCCCCTCCTAAGCCTGTGCTGTGGATGTGTGAGACCTACACACAGGATCAGTCGTTATCCCCACTATGATTCACTTTGTAAGGTTCCATTTCAAGTGGTAAGAAGCTGAGACCTTTGCTGAGTCTCTTTCACAAATTCACTGACCCTCCCAGCATCTTGTCCCTGGAGAACTGAGATATGCCTGACATCGCATTGCTTTTTGTTCCTTCAGTTATAATGTCTAACATTAACTGAGCACGTTCCATGGGTCAGGCAGTGTTTTAAGAGCTGTGTACTGTGGGCCAGGCTCTCTGATATTGGTGCAGACACAGAGAGGAATAGGCACCTCCCTTCAGAGAGCCTACGGGACGCTATGGTTCTATGTAGTCAGTCCTGTAGGTGCTACATTGGCTCTCCTACTGTGGGACCTTGGGCCAGTTACCTACTCACTCTGTTTTACAGTTTCCTCATCTGCAAAAGGAAGCTGAAAATAATATCTACTTTATGGGGCTGCTGAGAGGATTACATGAGTTAACACATGTAAAGCACTTAGAAGAGTGCCTGGCACGTAATAGGTGCTCAGCTAATGTTAACTATTATTATGGTACAATATAATGAGACCCGAAGGAAGGAGTGCTCAGCTCTTCCTAAGAGGTCATCAGCGAGGTGCTGAAACCTGAGAGCTGCAGGAGGAGGAGGCCTTTGCTATGTGTAAGCAGTGAAGAAAGAGCTCAGGCTTTGCAGACAGGGGCCAGCAGGCACCAAGGCCTAGAGGCACAGATGCATAGAGCAGTGTGTGTCTTCACTCCCCACCAGCACTTAATCACAGGCTGTTGTTTTCCCTCTACCCAGGAAGTGGGAGCAGCCTCCCCTGCTGACCTGTACAAACCACCTAATTTGTGGCCTCTGGGGTGGGACAGCAACGGAAGACTTTCCAGGTTTTAACTCTGTTTAGCGCTGGAAGAGCGCAAACTTCTGCTTCAAAGAGAAAAGGCATTTGAAAAGCTTATAAAAGGGCTTATGAGCCTTCTTGTACATCAAACACAACTTACAAAGCAACATTTTGATGAGTTAAGTGCAAATGAATCAAACACAAGGATTAAATTTCCCTTGAAATACACATAGGTTTAAAGATTAAGGGGAAATTGCCTGGCAGAACGTGCTTTGGGTTAAACACTACAAAGTAGTTCAAGTTGGTTCCCGTCTGCCACTTCCCCTCTCAGTATAAGTAACAACAATAATAATAATATCAAAACTGCTTGACATACTTTTAGCTCACTTGGGGCCTATGGGAGGTATCTAAGTAGGTGCAAAAAAAAAAATTAATACATAATGATAGGAATAAAAATCCATGCAAGGAACTGAGATGACACGGCAGAGAGTGGCAGCTGTCCCTTAAACGAGCTCCCGCTTTCACAGCTGGACTATATCCCCCAGGCTGTGTCCCAGCCAACAGGACGCGGGCAGAATCAGACTGTGTCTCTTCTAGGCCTGGCCCATAAAAAGCCCCCATGTGTTCTTCTGTTCTCTTTCTTTCTGCAGCTGCCAGCTGGACACAGACGCTGAGCATGTAACCTTGGAGGTCACATGTTGAAGATGGCAGTCTTTGTCAAGCCCACTGCCAGAGGACTGTATGTGAACACAAAATAAACTTCTTTCGTGTGAAGCCACAGAGGTTTCCGGATTTCTCGTTAGCAGCAGCTAGTGTCACTTTAACCAAGGCAGATAGATGCAAGACCACACGGCAGGATAAGAAGAAAACGTGGATCATAAATCAGGACACCTGAGTTCTACTCTCTGCCTCAAACGTGCTGTGTGGGACTCTGGGTGAGGCCCTTCCTACTCTCGGGGTCTCAGTTTTCCTGCTGGTGAAATGAGGAGATTAGAAGTCTGTTTGTAATGCTTAGGACTAAACGATTCTAAACAACGAAATTCAAATCGAATTCTATTCTAGTCAACAAAGGTTTACTAAGCACCTACTATTTGCCAGGCATCTGGCTGCAGAGAGAAGTCAGTCCAGGCACTTAGAATACGAGCTTGAAGATAAATGACTATAATATAAAGTGGCAGAAAATAGATAGGTAGATGATAGAAGGTAGATAGATGGATGGATGGATGGATGGATGGATGGATGGATGGATGGATGGATAGATAGATAGATAGATAGATAGATAGATAGACAGACAGACAGATGATAGCTGATAGATAGATGAAACAGACCATGACCAGCCCTGCCTGAGGGGAAGTAGTGACATAAATGAGGTCACTAGGAGACCATGACACTTGAACTAGGCTTAGAGGAGAGAAGGCCACTGTCAGGCTACAAGGGGGGGCCTATCCCAGACAGATCCAGAGACTTCATAGCTGAAAGGGCTCTTATTTCACAGATGGAGAAACTAAGGTCCCAGGTGTTAATTAGACACACTGATCTGTTGCCAGTTGATTAGTAGCAAACTTGGGCGTCATTAACACATTTCCCCGAGTTTCAGTTTGGGTCTGGATTTTGTTTTTTAAGTAACAAAACTTAACAAAGATAAAGAATTTTTTTTTTAAGTCAAAACCACTAGGAGAACAGATTTGAGATCCAAAGGGTGGGGCAAGCTGCCCCAGTTGCCCCCCCCACACACACGCATCAGGGAGTAGCCGTTAAACTTAAGCAGGGCATCGCCCTGGAGCATGAAGTGAGAAGAGACGGCTTAGTCCATTTGGGCTGCTTTAACGAAATACCAGATTGGATAGCTAACAAACAACAGACATTTCTTTCTCACACTTCTGGAAGCTGGAAGTCCGAGATCAAGGTGCCAGCCTGGTTGGGTGAGGGCCCTCTTCTAGGTTGCAGACTTCTCATTGCATCTTCAATGGCAGCAGGGGCTGGGAGTTCTCTGGAGGCTCCTTTGTAAAGGCACTATTCCCATTTAGGAGGGCTCTGCTCTCATGACCTAATCACCTCCCAAAGGCCCCACCTCCTAAGACAATCACACTGGGCATTAGGATTTCAATATACAAATTGGGGTGGGGCGGCACAAACATTCAGACCATAGCAGGAAGTGTTTTCATTTCCTATGACTGACATAACAAACTGCCACAAATTCAGTGGCTTAAACAACAAGAAATGTATTTGTCCTACAGCTGTAGGTATCTGATGGGCTGAAATCAAGGTATTGGCAGGGCTGCCCTCTCTTCTGAGATTCTAGAGAAGAATCCGTTCTAGAGGCCACCAGCTCCCATGGTTGTATCCTCAATGCCTAGAATAGCGCTTAGTGCAAAGTAGGTATTACTCCTGAGCTTCTGAAGGGCACCTGCATTCCTTGGCTCATGGTCCTTTCTCTCCACATTCAAAGCCAACAATGGCAAGTGGAGACAGTCTCATATGACCTTACTCTCATATCCTCTGCTGCTTCCTTCTTCCACTTTTAAGGATCCTTGACCCCCCCCCAATAATCTCCCCACTTTAAAGTCAGCTGATTAGCATCTTCAATTCAATCTGCTACCCTAATTTCCCTTTGCCATATAATTTAACATATTCACAGGTTCCTGGGCTTAGGACATGGATATCTTTGGGGGACCATTATTCTGATTACTACAAGAGGGATGGTGTCAATTCATGCTCTCACTCATTGTTAAGTGCCTGTTGTGAGCCATTCCCTGTTCTGGGGTCTGCGTATACTATAACATGACAGACCTTCTCTCTGCCTTTGAAGAACAAACCATCAAGTGAAAAGGACACTGAAGAGGGCACCAACCAAGAGTGATGGCATCACAACAGAGATAGTGTGGGACTAACGTTTAGGGAAACGTCTTCAAACAGAATGCTTCTGTATCTTTCTGCCTTGCTTCATACCTTAAGTCAAGATTGAAAGTCGGGAAGTATCCCCCAGATAGGCTAGTTTCTCTAGGAGAAAGGGAAACATGAAAAGAGAAGGGAAGGAGAGGAAAGGGAAGGGAGAAGACAGGAGGATGGAAGGAAAGAAAAGAAAGAAAAGGAAAGAAAAAATAAATAAAACCAGTTTCTTTTTAACGAAGCTGCCTTGGGTCTGAATGATCACTGTTTCCTTTTCTAGTTTGACTTTATCATAACTTAGTTTGGACTCTCGTTTTGGTGGAACATCTGCTCTGTACCAAAGGCTGTTCTAGGCTCTAAGGATACAGTGATGTGAGAAGACTGCTTTCTTCCCTGAAAGAAGGCAGAGTCTAGTGAGAGGTGAAGACAAGTGTACATGTGACCACAACAGCACGTGACGATGCCTTTACTTATCACTGTGGGGTCATGGGTAGCAGGACAGGGTGCGCTAGAGTGATGTGGCAGATATTGCAATATATGGACAAGAAACCACAGTTAGGGGTTCACCAGTCAACAAGGGTCAGTAAGAGAGTCTGCTTTGAAATGTCCAGAGTCCACACTAAAGACAGTCTTTATCCAAAGGCAGAGATTGGAGTCCAAGGATCAAACCAGCCCTTGGGGGCAGGCAGAGAGGAGTCAGAAGGGTTCTGGGATTCTTGGAGCCAGTCCCTGGAAGGCATTGCTGCTCAATAATATGCATATGATGAGTTTCAACGAGGAGAGGTCCTCTTTGTCCTCCACAGGTGTGTAAGAGCTGCCAGGTATATGGGTAGGTGCTGGCCCAGCATGATGGGGTTCTCTGGGTTCTGGAAAAACATTTTCTGGCTCAAATTAGTCTCCTCTCAGATCTCATTTAGTGCATCACTGGGTTTTCAGCCATCATGGTTATTCTAAGGTGGCAATGATGTATCAGGAAAGAAGAGGCGGCTGCCATCAAGGCCACCACTGCACTGATGGTCAATCCCTGCTTCTTCATATTCCAGCTTTCTAGTTCAAAATCTGGAGTGAGTGTGAGTACTTGGTTCTTTGGCCCATGACCTTGCTGCAAAGGAGGCTGGGAAAACAAGCAGCCAGCAAGTTCAGCATCTGTCATAGCATTCAATCTCTGTTCATAAGGTGGGGGAACCTCTAACAGAGAAAAGGGAGGCCAAAATCCACTGGTTGCCATAGTAGTTGGGAATGCTTTCAGCAGCAAATTACAGACTATTCAATAGTTTTAAGTGACTTAAACAGTGAGAAAAATGAATTGTTTCACATAACAAGATATGCAAGGACAGGTGACTCTAGGGTTTGTCCGGAGGGTCAACTACATCATCAAGAAATTGAGCTCTTCCCAAGTTTCTGCTTTGTTATTCTTATTATATTGGCTTGGTCCCCAGGCTTATCCCTTCATGATTGCCAGATGGTCTCCACTTGTAAGGCATCTCATCGTCTAGGATTAGGTCATATACTGGGTTTGGTTGATTGCATAACTGCCCCAGTTCTTCTTTTTTCCCTGTATTTGTCCCCTTTACCATGACACTTTATATTGTTCCTTACCTAAAAGGTAGAGTCCATTTCTCCATCCTTTGAATCTAGACTGGATTTGTAATTTACTTTGGCCAGCTGAGTGTGGCCAAAATGATGATATGTGAGATCTAAGCCTGGGCCTCAGGAAGCCATATTATTTCCACTTATTAATCCTCTGCAATTGCCATGATAATATGGCTAGGAGACCCTGATGGAGGTGGAGAGACATATAACTCTGTCACCTCCCTTGCCCCTGGTGGCAGCCAGCCAACCATTACACATGTGGGTGTGCCGAGCTAAGACCAGAGGAAACATACAGCTGAGCTCTGACTAAATCAACAGACTCATGAGCTAAATAAATGCTCATTGTATTAAGCCACCAAGTTTTGGAGAGGTTTGTTACACAGCATTATTACAGCAATAGATAACTGATATACACATCCATACGGCAAGGGAGACTGGGAAAATAATACCTGGTATTTTCAGCCTCAGTACTGAGAAAGAATAATGGCTACTGGATAGGCAACAAACAGTGTCCCCTACAGCAGCCAAGAGTAATGAAAAATATGCACAAGGGCAGGGGAAGGTGGAGACAATGCCAAATGCGTCTACATAATTCTTCAAAAGGGATTGGGCAGTGGGTGAAGGGTTAAGCGGGGAATGAGATCAAAGTAGTCAAGTCCTTACACAGCCAAGATTTATCAGGTCTTTCTGCCAGAGTTGTGATGATAAATACATCAGGGACTGTATTATCAGCAAGACAATTGCGAAATCAGGGGACGACTCACTGTAATACAGAATTCATGAGCCTCTGGAAATAGGCTGTATGAAGGCATTTCTCCCAGGTCACTTCAGCAGAGTTTGGACATTCATATTCTAATCCATGGGCCATCTTTGAGCTGAGTCCCCATCCCTGGCAAATCCCCCAAGAGAACTCACACAACTCATCCCAGAGCATGGCCCACACCAGGCCCCCCAGAATAAAGTAGAATTAACACCATCCTTGGCTGGGTCTTCCACAATTCCTTGTACGGGGGCTGTGTTTTCTACCTCCCCACAATCTCCATGATCTCTTGGAATCCATACCTCCACCATAGGAGGTTGATATCCACCCTAATCTCAGATGAGAACACTGAGGGCTGAGAGGCTGTTCCTTGTCCAAAGTGACAAGCAAGACGAGGAGAACGCCCTTACTCTTCTGCCTCGAAGCTCTACCCTGGGCCTTCCCATGTCTTTCCCCTTCACTTAACTTCGGGACCTGTTCAAACACCACCTCCTCAAGGAGAACTTCCTGTATCACTCTTTCTAAATTGCCACCCTTGTGTCTTTCCCTGAGTCTCTTTTATTTTGTTAATAACTCTTATCATTACCTGACATTTACCACATCGTTTCTATTAATGTTTAGTAGGTCTCCTCGATAACAATGCAAGCTCTTTAAGCGTAAGAACTTCGTTATGCTTACAAAGATATCCCCAGTGCTATGACAGTGACTGGCACATAGTAGGCAGTTAGTAAGTATTTGTTGAAGATATCAATGAATGAATCAATGAACAAATATGATAATCAGCTTGACCTTCCATTTCACATCTGTGGAAGCAAGAGCCCTCCAGAGTCATCCTAACTCTGACCTCTTGCTTCTGCAGAATTTGCTCTATTAATGGAACAGTTCCCTTCCGCTGGTGTTTTGCCTTTATCCCACATCACCTAGACCCAAGGAGAAACTCAAATCCTTCCACAGTCTCCACCAGAAACATTTCATGTGCACAAAGCATTCTAGTTGGTGTAGCCAACTTTACTGATCACTTGGGATAAGGAGATAGAGAAGGAATTTATATTATATAAGTACAAACAATTTTGTATCAAACATCAGACATCCCAGTTTTTAATATCTCCTCTGGTCCCACCCACATCAAGGAATTTTCACCACCCACTTCCCCATTCCCCCGTCCTTCTTATCACGTCAATCTCTCTTTCTCTTCTCTTCACACCTTCTTCCCCATGCCTCCTCTCCTCTACCTTTTTTTCTTGATTCTTCTCCTTGCCCCTCTCTCCCCTCCCTCTCAACTCTTCTTCCTGCATAAAACAGAGCACTGCATCTCTTTCCAATGCGCTACCTCCTGTGGCTCCTAAACCCCACAAAGGTATTTTCCTAAACAAAGACAACATATTCCCCAAAAGAAATTCAAGTCTCCCCTCCACCCCAACTTTTAAGTATTTTGCTCTGCTACACTGAGAAAAGTAGAGGAGGAGCAGAGCTCATTAGAGTACGAACACAAAGCAAGTTGGTGAGAACTACCCTTACTTCTGGTCCACCTACTATATGCATTAGCTTATTTCAGCCTTCCAGACTCAACATGACAAACAGTGTGCACACCAGGGAGCTAGGAGTCTTCCTGCGGTCTCCGGCTCCTTCACCTCTCATATCTAATCTCCATTTAGTCTCCCTAATTATTACGCAGCCCAGCTCCCATGCTCCTTGTCCACCTCCTCTGCCACAGCCCTGGCCAGCGTAAATCATCTCTCCCCGGACAATGGCAGCCATCCCCAACGCCCCCCTCTCATTCCCCTCCCCCTCCAGTCTATCCTCCATACAGACTGCTGCCAATGAGATGTTTCTAAAACACATGTCTGACTATGTCGCTGTCTTATTTATAAACCTTCCATGGCTTCCCATTGCCTTAGGAGAAGGAACAAATTCCTCCATCTGGTCTACCCAGCCCTTCAAGATACGGACCTATGAATATTCCCATCTCAGCCCTTATACTCCAGTCAGAGTGAACTACTGATGGCTCTTCTTCTCTTCCTTCTCTCTCATTTTCACCCTTTGCACAAGCAATTCCTTCTGCCTACAGCTTTGTCTCCCACATTTCCTTCTCATGAAGGAAGAGCATTCTTACTCTTCCTTCACGACTCGGCTCAGAAGTTACTTCCCGCTGTCCACACTCTCTCCACACATCCAAATCCTGTGGACACCATGGCAACGCAGCTTGTTCTCACACAGCCCTTATCACACTGGACTGCAGTACTTGCTCTACTAGTCCAGCTGCCTCACGGAAGCATGACTGTCTGAAAGGCAGGGACGGAATAATTTTACTGTCTCCTCAGAGCTTGTGCTTTGTGAGTGCTGAGCACACAGTAAACACGTGGTGACGCTTTGTTGAATGAATGAGTGACTGAAGATGTCTCCTATCTCCCTTCCACCACTAATAAAGACACACATCCACCATCACCCCATCACTACCACCTGCCTGTAGTATTTTATTCTCATTCTTGGTCCTTCCATGAATCAAGTTTTTCATCTTTCCTTCTCATGATTTGGAAACTCTGTGTTGATATATTATAAGCTAACTACTATTTCTAGAATTTGAGGAAAATAGAAATCATTAAGGGAAAGTACTTCTTACAGACTACCCCAGTTTCCCCAGGTCCTCTAAGCTGGGTGTGGAGAACATTGAGTTAATAAAATGCAGTCTTATTCTATGGAAACGTCTTTGAATGATGAATTAGCACTGCTAGAGAAGCTCTAGCTATAAATCTTGTAAAAAATAAAGAGGTAAATAAAAGAAAGAATTATCATAACTCCAGGAACCCCAACAATATGTTTGCAGACCCCAAAGTCTCATGACCCCAGGTTGAGAATCACTGGACTAAACTGTTAGAACTATAATATAAGTAACCTAGGGTCACCTTGTCCAGCTTCCTTGTCACCTAGATGAGGAAGCTGAGACCTAGAGGGTGGCCTGGCTTGCTCAAAGTTATACACAATGCAGATCAGAACCGGGAATTCCTGGCACTTGGTTCTTCTTGAATCTACTTTCTCTTCCAAATTATCGTGATAGCTAACCTACCTAATCACAGTCTCTGCATATAATTACAACCTTCTTCTACTTCAGTTTTTACTGGTTGGCTTGGTTTATTTGAAGGAAGTAGGTATGAAATGTCTCCCCACATAAAAAATGCCAGACAGAAAAAGTCAAGAACCAGATGACTTCACTCATAGGTGGGAATATAAAACTGAAAGCAACAAACAACAAGACAAACAAACAAACAAAAACTCATAAACCCAGACAACCGTTTGTGGTTACCAGAGGGAAAGGAGCGGGGGTGGGGTGGGGATGTAGAAAAGGGTAAAGGAGGTCAAATATATGGCAATAGACAGAGATTTGATTTGGGGTAGTGAACACACAATGCAATATACAGGCGATACATTATAGAATTGTATACTTGAAACCTATATAATTTTATTAACCAATGTCACCTAAATACATTTAATAATAATAATAAAAATAATCCATTGCCTCTTCTTATCATTGAAGAAAAATCGCAGACCAGTACGAAAAGAGATGTTTCAGTCTACCTTCTGTCTGGCAGATAACAGACAAACTCCCACCAAGAGAAGCCTGCCTTGATAGGAACCTTCCAACCTAAACCTTTCCCACAGCCAAACAAATGTCTTCACTCTCACCTCATTCAGTCACCCATTTATTCCTTTGACAAATATTAATCGAGCACCTGTTTAGTGCCAAAGTCCCTCTGAATCAGGAAACTGCATCTCAGAGAGAGAGCCCAAGGTCACAGACCCAGAAAGTGGTATAACCCAGACACAGTTAAAATAAAAATGACTCATTTTATTTGAATTCTTCAAGTTCTTGGAAGCAGTTTGCCTTAGGGCAAAGATCCCATGCAAAACTGGTCGATGGATCTGAGGGAGACATACACTTTAAAATAATAAACAAGAAACCATTTATAAGGAAAGAAAAATTGAAGGGCAGAAAGTAATGAATCACGATTGCAAGTCGGCACAAAAAGAAAAATTAGTTCATAAAAATGCAGTTGAATAAATAATAGGTTATTTCATCATGTAAATATATCCCAAAAATAACTTTATTGAAACGAAAACATCTATCGCAGCCTAAACTATTCATCACACTAATGTATATCTAGAATCCTAACAAATTTATGAAAATGTTATATTCCGTAATCTTCCTGATCCAATGCAAATAAATAGTTTTGCTTCGACTATCTCATTACAAAATGATTAATCACAGCTGCCAAAAGCAGCCAAGAAGCTAATTTTGATTTTTCACGTTGTGGGTGGCATTTGGGGGTGTTTCCAAGGACTGTATCTCTGAATATCGGCCCTTCTGGAATGAAGGTCTCATTTCTCTGCCTCCCCCAACCTGAACCAACCTGGGGAAAAATCATCATTATCACTTTTAAGCTGAGTACAGCTTTTTCCAGCTAAAGAAATTCAAGAGCTTCTTACTGGACAGAATAAATCAGGAGAGGAAGGAAGAATAGAAACTGATATTCACTGTAGTTACTTTCTTTTATCCTCTCAACAACCCAAGAGGTGAACTATTACGATTAACCACAGATGAGGAAATTAAGGCCCATATTTCCCCAAATCTTTGGAGATTGGCTTAGTAATAAGGTGACCTACTTGTCCAGACTTTCCTAGTTTGAGCATTGGAAGTCTCATGTCCTGGAAACTCCCTCCCTTGTTGACAAACTGGGACCGTTGGTCACCATACCCAATGACTCAAATGCAGGTACCTGATTTCAAAGTCCTGTGCTTTCTGTATTTTTACATGGCCACCTCCCCCCAGAAATCTCAGAGGGCACATTTTGGTGGCAAGAACTCTTTGGGTTTGGAGACAGAGGACAGGCCTTGCATCTCAGCTTGGCCTCTAATCCTAGAAGCTGTGTACCCTTGGGCACAGCTATCAAATGTCAGGCCTCCTGTTTCCTCAACTGTAAAGCAGAGGAGGGAGAAAGTGGAGATCAGAGACAATTGTCTGTACACCTTCCTCCAGCTCCAACATTCTGTGAGCCTGATGGCACACCTGTCCTCTGCTCTCTGCCCCATATAAACCATCCTGGACCTAACCGTGGAGGCAATAAAACCTCTTTCAGCTTTGTTTAAAATCCTGTTCAATTACCTTTGTAATTAAAAAATAAATAAACTTTTACTTTAGAAATCCCATTCCATTTTTCCATTGTTTTAAGAGTGTATTTTAGAAGAGTAGCTAGTTCCTGTGAGAAAAAAAAAGTTTCTGGCTGAAACTGAATTTTGTAACTGCAAGCTCTTTCAAAGGCAAGAAGACAGACTGTGAAAGGATGGTTGCTAAGGAGACAATTGTATTTAAATTATCAGCTCACAATAGACCCACCAAAGATATTGATTGGATGTGAGAAGGTAAAATTATTTTCTTCAAACTGGGGAAAAACTTGGGGGTCTGGCTAGAGGTGCACACTTCCTGAGGTGGAGAAAGGCTGTGATTGTACTGCTTTTCTTTGTTTAATTGGAGATGCTAAAAACACATGAAAAGATGTTTGCTTTACATTCTCCATAGTACACTCTCCCTCAAGGTAGCTGAAACTGGGAGAAACAAACAGAGAGAGAAGGGAAGATTGTTGTGCTCACCAAGAAACTAATAATTCAAAGGGAAGTTCTGCTAACAATCCTGAAGCCAGCATGTATGAGAAACTAATCAAACACACCACTCTCTACACAGGAGAGCATTCTTCTAAGTAATTTACTATGTGAGCACGTTGAGCCTCATTGTAACCCAGCAAGGTTATTATTCTTATTTCCACTTTACAGACAAGAAAACTGAAAAGGATTAAATAAGTTGCTCAAGAGCTCTTGGCATAGCTGGGATTTGAACCCAGGCACCTAGCACAAGAACCCACGCTACTACCTTTGGGTCAAACTGCCTCTCAAAGGTTTTGAGACTAAAAACCCTATAGCCTTATAGCCAAGCTCCAGAAAAAACGTCTTCAACTAAAGATGTCCACATGGAAAGATACGTGTTACTCAAGCCTGGAGAGAAAAACCAGCATTTGATTAAGTCATAACCGATAACACTGAAGGACGAGTGATCAAATTAACTAGTGATCAACTATTGTGTCTAGATGTGATTCCAGTCTCTTCAATCTTATAGGAAAGGAATGGCATTTTTATATACCGTGTGACTTAGTGGCTGTTTGATAGCAAAGGAACAGACACACTCTCTCTCGTTAGCTTAGACAAGGAGAGTGTTCAACAAGTTCAGGGTAGCAGAGCCGGAATGTACCAGACGCCAACACGGCTGGCCATGTGGCTTCTGCTTCTCCCTGTTCCCTTTCTCAGCCAGGTTCTTCCACTTCTCCCCAGCCCAATGTGGCCAGCAGCTCCATGGCCTACAACACTTACCCTCCCGTGCCCACGACTGGTTCTCTTTGTTCAAATTGTCCCAAGAGAGAATTGGTCATAGGCCAGACAATTGGGGAACAAGAAGATGATAATTTGGCCCAAAACCTGTGAGGTCCTGAGTTGGAATGAGGGATGGAGAGAAAGAGGGCTTGTGTCCACCCTTTACTAGATTGTTATTTAATGTTTCTGTTCAAGTGTGTTAATACCTGCTTCTGTTCCTACAATAGTATCGAGTTAAGCCAGGATACCTGCAACATTGGCCTTAAATGTCATGTGTGTATTTTTTTAATCAATGATTTCAGATCAGTTTAAGTTCTTACTGACAATAAACCAAAAAAAGGAATAAAAATAAAGGAGAGGTATCAATTACTCCTCAGACTGTCAATCAAGACCAAGTGAGTCAAGATTTCCGGTCAAGATGGCAGAGTAGGTAAATGCTATGCTCAGCTCCTCTCAGATGGACCACATCAATTACAACTAAACCACAGAAAAACCATTACTGAGAACTGCCTGAAGTCTAGCTGAACCAAAATGCTGCAACTATGGACATACAGAAGAAGCCACCTTGAGACTGGTAGAAGGAGCAGAGACGCAGAACGCACTGGTCCCACACCCCGGTGTGACCATTAAAAATCAGGAGGGATACCTTGGCTGTGAAGTTCCCCAACCCTGAGGAGCTAGAAGGGCCCCAGGCCCTCCCCATTCCAGGGTTCCAGTGTCAGGGAGAGAAGTCTCCATAACTTCTGGCTGTGAAAACCAGCAGAGATGTGGCTGAGTGAGATGGAGGGCAGCTGCACTCCCAGGCGCTCCTCTTACAGGGACCATGCATGGACTTACTCACTGATGGACTCACTTGCTGTGAACTCCAGTGCTGAGGCAGCAGCTCGAAAGGCGCCAGGGACATACAGAGAGGAATTGCGTTGTCTGGCTGCAGGGTGAGGGCTGGAGGGGCAGCTTTCCCCCGGACAGAGGAGCTGACAGAAGCCATTATTTCTTTGTTGAGCCCTCCCCCTCCCTGTGTGCAGGCACCAATTGTGAGTCTCCATCTGCCTCACCCTCGTGATTTCCTGAGACCATGCCCCACCCAAATTTCGGGTACACCCAAGCTCCTTCCAGTGGTTTTTCCGTATAAACGGCCTGCCTTGGCTCAAGCTTTGGACTTTCCTAAAATCTCTCCAAGTTTCACAAAACCCAAACAAGCAGCATCTGGCTTTTGTGTGTCCCATACTTCTGGCTGAGCAGCCCTAATCCCGGCACTAATGACAACCAGCCTTATTTCATGGCTTGACCTCTCAAAGCACCTCCAAGCACAGCATGGGCAATAGCTATCTCTGAATTTCTTTATGGCCCATGCCAGGTGCCTCCAGGGAGGGAACAGACTGCGGCTGAACTTGGCCTGCAGCGGTCCCCACTCAGGAGTCCCCAGGGCTGGCAGCCCCAGTGGCCAGCTTTGGACTGGGCTGGAGCATTACCTGGCCACTTCCAAGTATAACATACACAAAGGGCAGACTGGGAAGGCACCAGAGGCCTGCTAAAGTTAGCCCTGCTCTGTAGTGTCAGCCTCTGTACCACACCTCCACCACTGTAGTCACAGCCAGTCCTCACAACCAATCAGCCTGAGGGTCAATCCCTCCCATTATCATGCAAACAGCAATCAAATCTCAACTACAGCAGGAGGGCACACACAACCCACAGCTGGAGCACATGGCTCTGGTGACCAGGGAGATGGCACTACTGGGTGCCACAGGACACCTACTACACAAGGACACGCTACTAAGACAGGGAGGCATAGAGGCCCTATACAGAAACAAACACAGGCAGGCAGCCAACGTGGGGAGACAAAGAAACATTTCCCAAATAAAAGAACAGAACAAAGCTCCAAAAAAAGAACAACATAAAATGGAAACAAGCACTCTACCAGATGCAAAGTTCCAAACACTGGTTATAAGGATGCTCAATGATCTCAGGGAGAAGTTCAATGAAGAAATAGGAAACATAAAAAAGAACGAGTCAGAAATAAAGACTACAATAACTGAAATGAAGAATACATTAGAGCAGGGTGTCCAAACTTTTTTCGTTTTTCACCAAGGAACATATGCGGTAAAATACACAAACAGCCGGGCCACTCACTCGAGGTGAAGTACGTATTGCCTCACCTGGTTTATTTAAGTAAACTAAATGTATTTTTGGAATCTGCTGCAGGCCAATTAATAATGGATTGTGGGCCGCAGTTGGCCCGCGGGCCGCAGTTTGGACACCCCTGCATTAGAGGGAATCAGCAGTAGATTAGATGAAGCAGAGGACCAAATCAGTGATTTAGAAGATAGTAGAAAACACCCAATCAGTACAGCAAAAAGAATCCAAAAAAGTAAGGAGAGTTTAAGGGGCCTCTGGGACAACATCAAGTGTACCAACGTTCACATCATAGGGGTACCAGAAAGAGAATAGAGAGAGGAAGGAATTGAAAGCCTATTTGAAGAAATAATGGCTAAAAACTTTCCTAACCTGGTGAAGGAAATAGATATACAAGCCCAGCAAGTGCAGAGACTCCCAAACAAGATGAACCCAAAGAGGCCCACACCAAGTCAAATCATAATTAAAACGCCAAAGATTAAAGACAAAGAAAGAATCATAAAAGCAGCAAGAGAAAAGCAGTTAGTTACCTACAAGGGAGCTCCCATAGGACTATCAGCTGATTTCTCAATAGAAACTTTGAAGGCCAGAAGGCATTGGCGGGAAATACTCAAAGTAATGAAAAGCAAGGACCTACAACTAAGGTTACTGTACCCAGCAAAGCTATCATTGAGAATTGAAGGACAAATAAAGAGCTTCCCAACAGGAAAAAGCTGCAGGAGTTCCTCACCACCCAACCAGTATTACAAGGAATGTTAAAGGGACTTCTTTAAAACAAACAAAGAGAAAAAAAAAGATCAAAAATACGAATAATAAAATGGCAATAACTACATATCTATCAACAATTACTTTAAATATAAATGGATTAATGCTCCAATGAAAAGATAGACTGGTTGAATGGATAAGAAACAAGACCCTTCCAAATACTGCTTACAAGAGACTCACAACTGATCAAAACACACAGACTGAAAGTAAAGAGATGGAGAAAGTTATTTCATGAAAATGGAAACGGGGAAAAGAAAAGAAAAAAAAACTGTGGTAGCAATACTTATACCAGACAAAATAGACTTTAAAACAAAGTCTATAACAAGTGACAAGGAAGAACGCAGTAATCCCACTTCTGGGTATTTATCTGAAGAAACCCAAAACACTACTTCGAGGGGACATGTGCATCCATGTTGTCATTGCAGCATTGGTTACAATGGCCAAGATGTGGAGGCAGCCGGGATGTCCGTCGATGAAAGAATGGATAAAGAGGAGGTGGTACATATATACAGTGGAATATTGCTCGGCCATGGAGGGGAATAGGCACTCGCCATCTGCAGTGGCATGGATGGACCCGAAGGGTATTTTGCTGAGCGATGTTAGACAGAGAAAGACAGATGCAATGTGATTTCACCTATATGTGAAGTCTAAAGAACACAATAAACAAACAAAACAGAAAAAAACTCAGATACAGAGAACATTTTGATGGTTGTCAGACAGGTGGAGGTGAGTGTAAAGGGGAAGGGATTAAGAAGTACAAATTGGTTGTTACAAAATAGTCATGGGGATGTAGGGTATAGCACAAGAAATATAGTCAATAATATTGCAATAACTATGTATGCTGTCAGATGGGTACTAGATTTTTTGGGGTGATAGATGGGAGGGGGCTTGTGGACAGGGTGAAAAAGGTGAAGGTATTAAGAAGTACAAATTGGTAGTTACAAAATAGTCATGGGATGTAAAGTAAAGCATAGGGAATATAGTCAATAACATGGTAATAACTGTGTATAGTGCCAGGTGGGTACTAGACTAGTCAGGGGGTCACTTCTTAAATTATATAAATATCTAATCACTATGCTATACACCTGAAATTAATATAAAATAATATTGAATGTCAACTGTAATTGAAAAATTAAAAAAGGGGAGAAGGTGAATAAGAGGTTCTAACTTACAGATATAAAACAAGTAAGTCATGAGGAGGTAATGTACAGCATGGGATACAGTCAGTAATATTGTGGTCGCACAGTGTCAGACGGTTGCTGGACTTATCACGGTGATCACTTCTTTAGGTCTATAAATACTGAATTACCATAGTGTACACCTGAAACTAATATAATATTGTATGTTAGCTATATCATAATAACAATCTTTTACAAATAAAATAAAATTATACTAATAAAAAATTTCAAGTGAGTCAACAGATATGCTCTCAAGAAATGGAAAATTAGAGCTATTATACAAAGTTTCACAGGTAATCAACAGAAGAACTCATTGCTATGGTAGCAGGATGTGGGAAACAATATAAATGTTCCTTAACAGGAGATGGGTTAAATAAATTAAGATACACCCATATGATGAAATAGCATCCAGCCATTTAAAAAAAATGTTATAGGTGCAAAGATCCTGATGTGGACCCTTGGCCAGGACGTAGTAAGTGAAAAAGCAAAAGTACACAACAGTATGTTTCAGGGAAAAGAGTTCATGAACCTGTGTTGCTTGAACAGAGTGCTTCTGAGGGGGGGCAGAAGAAACAAGTAACAGTGGTGTTTCTGGAGATTTTGCAACTGGGGGGAGGGGCAGGAATAGGAAGGAGGAGGCTCATTTTCACTGCTTCAATTATTTTTATCATTCTCATGTATTATTGCTTAAAAATGAATTTTCCTTGATAGATGATAGATATATAGATAGAAAACTAAATGGATAGGCAGATGATAGAGATATATTCATATATTCATGTAGGCCAGATAGACTCGTATGCATACATGTATGTATGTATGTATCCACATGCACAGATAGAGCTGCAGATACAGAGATAGATACATGCCAGGTGTCCCTGGAGTGTCCCTTTCTCTTACAGATCCCTCAGGAAGGTGGGGCATCTCTGGGACCGAGCTTTCACCTCCAGTCTTCTGCTCAGATCATCCGTCTGGTTTTGTGCAACCCCTTGTGGTTTACAAGATGCTTCCACATCTAACAACCCTTTGAGAGAAGCAGCTTGCATGACATTCTGTCCATTTTACAGATGAGGAAAGAGATGGGCTTTGCTGCAGCTGCGAGCCTGGAGAGTCTAGGTCCTCAAATCCCAGCCATGTGCCCCTGCCACCGATCAGGCCACCGGCTGAGCAGGATCTTCATTTGATGCACCCCTGGGAGGCTCGGCCACCACCTCCCTCCTCCTTCCCAGATGCCTCCCGCAGCCCCGAGTCCCACCCTTGTGCTCCATGGGCCCCCTTCCCCAGCAATAACCAGATGGGTGGCACCTGTGTTTATTTATGCTTCTGATGCCTCCCCCACTCCTAATGGGAGCCCCTCGGCCAATCATTTCTTATTCCCCTCTCTACCCCAGGCCCAGCACCCTGCCTGGCACCTAGAAAATGCTCAGTAAATGTTTGTCAAATAAACGATTCAGGGAACGATCATTCCAGAGCCTGCTGGCTTCATATGATGTGAGTTATTGCATTTCCCCCCCTCTCTAGAAAGAAAAGCTCCCAGACGACCCTTTGGCTGTGTTCAGATATTGTAAATAATTGATCATAAAGATGAAACACACAAACTGGACAGAGACCAGGGAACCTGTCAATACCGTGGGAATAAATCTCCATTCGCAGCAGCCCAGTGCCTGCGCTGGCTTCCCAAGGCCATTAAACTATCACTGCAGCTCAGGCATTAGTTGGAATAAAGTGTTTGTATTTGTTTGTTATCATTTCTTAGTAAAACTAATTAAGGGACTAATTGATTGTTTTGTTGTTCTACTAATTAACTCCATATGGTGCCCATTTCCATGGAGATAGACTATGACTTATGGGAAGAACTCTGATGTAACATGTCATTTCTGGGTTTGGGGACAATCCTTTAGAATTAAGTATCCTTTCAAATAGCATCTCCTGTCATTGCTGCAGCCATGTTCTTGGCTTTCCCGGCTCCTTGAGGATGGAGAGATGGGAGCTGCCAAGATCTGCCAGGAAAGCCTTGGGGAGAGAAAAGGGCATCAGGGGTAAGGTAGTAATTATTATTATTATTATTATTATTATTATCATTATTATTATTATAGTCTCTAGAAATAACTGAATCAAATTCGATCCTCCCCCTCACAGAACTTATTTTCTAGAAGGAGGAGACAGATCATAAATAAGAAAACAAACAAGATTATTTTAGATCTGACAAAGACAAGAAAGAAACTAAGGCCAAGTGGTAAGAGAATGTGATGGGGGTGCTATTTTAAATCAGGTGGTCAGGAAAGACCTCCATGAACAGGTGATATTGGAGCTGGAATCTGGGTGATAAGAAGGAACCAGCCGTGTAAACATTTCATCTGAGAAGTTTCTGGACAAAGAGAACAGCAAGTAGAAAGCTAAGGCAGGAAGAAGCTCGCTGTGTCCCAGGAACCAGACAGAGGAAGTCCAGGATGAGGGGACAGAGAGAGAAGGAAAGGAGAGGTGAGATAAGACAGGGGAGCAAAGCCAGGGCATGAGGCCCTTAGATGTCACAGGAGAGTCTGGATTCTCTTTTATGTGAAAGACTCTGTCCATCTGACTCTAGAGCTCATCTTCTTCCCATAGTCCTGTGCTGCCCTCAGGTACAAGCCTGGACAATCCCACAGACACATGCCAGGCACTCACCAAGCATGGTCCTGAGACGGTCCTTTGAGACTGACTTCCTCCTAACCTGTGATCCTTAGTTTCTCAAGAATCAGAGAACCTAGTCTCTGGGCGCCTGGCCCAGGAATGGGGATGCCCTCTACCCAAAGTCACGTTCCAAAGCTTAAGTCAACATTCCTTGAAGGCCTAGGTCATGGTGCAGGTTAGTGTTCAGTAAATATTCACTCTCCTCCCCTCCTGACCAGGGGATGCTGGGCTGCACCACGTGACTTGCTTTGGCCAAAGGAATGCCAGCAGATGTGAAGATAGCACAGGCCTTGCATGTCTTGGGTGGATTGGCTGGACTCATGTGTTCTCATGATCTACCATGAGAGAGCGTCCCAGGTAGCTGCTGTCCTTCATCCTCGTCTCCAAAAGAAGCCCAGAGTCTGTAGCCAAGCACAGCTGGCCATGGTTTGGAACAAAATTGCCCAATGAAATGCAGTCTAGGTCAGCTAAACCACAGGAAGCCAGATATACTGAGTTGAAATCCTGCTTTTGTCACTTAGCCACTGGATGATTTTGGAAAAGAGACTCTAAGTCTCTGAGTCCCAGTTTTTACCTCTCTACAATGGAAAAATAATAATAATAATGTCCACTTCTCAAGGAGGTAGCCAGGCTTTTTAAAGAAAATATGTATAAAATGCCCAGGCTGATGTCTATCTGGGGTGGTCCTTCAGACGTGCCCCCTTTTAGCTGTAGGTTCTTAATAAACATGTATGCAGGAATCCATAGATGATGGGGTGTAGGTGTCCAAATTCTATTGCCAGCACCCCTCCGCTTTGAGATTTCCTGAGAAGGAAACTGCACTAAATATTCCAGTGAAGGATCGAGTCACAGCTATGTTAACAGAAAAACAGGACCCCAACAACCTCCAAAGCAGGGATTCTATATCAAAGTTGAGCTCAAGAAGGAGGCTGTAGCCAGAAAGCCAGCAACGGCTTCTGTTTCCTCCACCTGGGCCCACCCCAAATAGCCACAAGGCGGAGGAAATGCATCTGCCTCTCCCCGGGTCACGGGTCACAGGCTGCGGAGTGACCTGCGGGCGTTGCCTGAGACTGCTGCCTTCAGACTGGATACTTCCTTTCCCATGTCGTGGCCATGGCAAAGGGAGCTAAGACGTGGAGGCTCATGACCCGTTCCATAAAACGTCCACGGGGACAGCCTCATACGGGGAGGGAGAAGCAGGGCCTACAGGGCTCCCTGGGTGGGGAGAAGATGCTAGAGTAGAAATCCCATTCGCCCCGGGCCCAGACTGAATTGAGGACTAAAGGATAGAAATGTTTCCCCTTTTCTTCCCCCAGAAGTGAATTACCAGATGTGTAATACGACAGCCAAAACAACAACAACAAAAACGAATGTGTCCATGGAGCCGCAACAGCACTCCCACAGGCAGAGCATACATAGTGATGGAGCGGGCAGCCTTACTCCTTTTGGCCTACAACGCTTGGAGCATTGTACCCAGGGCTGGGTGCCATGGCTTCAAGTGGACACTCATACCTACCACTATTGAGGACCCCCTTTCATATTTAAGAACCCAGAGTCGAGAGAGATCAAGTGACCTTCCCAAGTTCATCCGGTTGGAAGTGGCAGTCAGAATTTGAACCCAAATCTGCCTGACTCTACAGCTTGGGCTCTTCTGGGTGCCTCCGAGCAATCATGACAGTGGTTCTGGGCAGGCCGGTGTTTGACCGATGTGTGAGCACTCAGGCCTCATCCAGTTCCCTCCAGGATACAAGAGTATCAGTCAGGCAGCAAATATTATGACAGCCCTTCTATATGCCAGGCACTGCTCCAGCCCCCAAGGAAACAACTGTGAACAGGACAGACAGAATCCCTGCCCTCAATATACTTAGAGGTGAAGCAGCAGTAAACAGGGGGAAAGAAAGAAAAAGGGGAAGGAAGGGAGGGAGGGAGAAAAGAAAGGAAGGAGGATGAAGGCAGGAAGGAATAGGAGAAGAAAGGGGGGAAAAAGGGAGGGATAGAAGGAGGGAAGGAAGGAAAATTTCAGGTATTGATCCATGTCATAAAGAAGATAATATTGGTTAATATAACAGAGAATTCCTGTGAGTCTGGTTTAGACAGGATGGCTGACAAGGGGCTCTCTAAAAAGTACCACTTGAGTTGAAATCTGAAAGACAAGGTGAAAACCAGGCAGAGGATACAGGCAACGCAAAGGTTTTGAGACAAATGAAGTCAGTGGCGCATTCAAGCATTCAAGTAGACCCTTGAATGTAAAGGTCCAAAGCTCTTTGTAGAAGCTCAGCTTTAAAATATAAAATCAGATAGAAACTAAAAATCTTTCAGCGCCTAAATGACAGCATTGTTGAGAGCAGCTAGGGAGCAAACGCAGCTAGAGGAGAGAAGGTAAGGATAGGGGCCTGGGTCCTGACTGAAAAGTCCATGGAGCCAGCATAGAACTGAGGAGGTAGCCAGGGAGGCCCAAGGAAGTGGGCAGAGAAGTCCAGGAGAAGAGGGTGTATGGAGGAGAAGTACATGTTTCAAGAGTTAGGAAGTGGCCATATTCAGTCCCGGGTAGCACTCAGCACAGTGCTTGATGCCTGGAGTTGCCCTTGGCTTTGGCAAGACATAGGTCATTCGTAAGCTTGACATAAGCAGTCCCAGCAGAAGGAGACAGGGGAAAGCCTGACTGGAGTGGATTGAGGTGGGAACAGCTGTGGAAGCGTAGAGTGCTAACAACTCTTTCAAAGAAGTTTGTTTTCAAGGGGAGCAGAGAACCGGCACAGAAAGCTGACGGCGATATAAAGGTATGCTCGTATGACCATGGGAACAGCCCAGTACAGAGGAATTAGTGATGCTGGATAAAGAGGGACAGGACCTCATGGCGTCCTTTGAGGACACGGGAAGGGAAGGGCCCCCAGGCTTATGTGGCAGGGTTGACCTGCAATGGAGCAGCAGACAAATCTGAGACGCTCTCCTTGCCCTGGCTCAAAACCAGTCAGAGCTTGGGCTGCAGTGGGGGGAGGGAGGTCCTTGGTTAGAGGGGCTGTGTCTTCTCTATTTGTGCCCCTCCCTGGGCAGCCCCCATGCTGGACTCACCAGAGCGCATGGGCCTGGCTTCAACCTCAGAGGAGAGTGAAACCATTGCCTTCTAGGTGTTGACCTTCTCTAGGCCAAGCAGGGTCCTAAGTGTTTACTTATGTTTTCTATAATCTTCCCAACACTGAGATACTTCCAAGTCCATTTTAGAGGTGGTGGGAGATCTGATTTCAATCTTGCCTTTGCCATTCACTCTGCAAAGTCAGTCTCCTCCTCCATCCAGGCCTCCGTTTCTTCATCTATAAAAGGAGAAGGTGGGGCCAGAAAATTCCAGAAGGCCCCACTGAATTCTAAATGGCGACAATCTCGCTATCTGTTGTGCCACTTCACGTCCCAACAGTTATTGAGACTTTCTGAGAGTCAGGAATAGTTAGCACGGGGAAGGGCTTCCCCAACCATCCTTTCCCCAAGTGCTCAAGTCAACCTCCAGCTCGCCTCAAATGCAGCTGCCCTCCCTATTTTTCCCGAATCCCTTCCCTGCCTTTTCCCCTCCAGTTCCTCTCTCTCACCTTTCCAATTGTTTATTTCTTCTGATGTTGTCTGAAGCTCCAGGATAATTGTTGCAGAAGAAGCAATCAGCTCAGCCTTCAACACGTCATCGAGACAGACAGGCAAGCTGGGGTATTAGGCTGTCAATTTCCGGGCACTTCCAAATGTAAGAACAATTTTGGTGAATTACAAGCAATAGAAAACCACTTTGGGTGTTCATTAGGCAGGAGGCAGGAGCTAGGAAGAATATTTTGGAAGCAGAGGCAGAAGCAGGCTTTCCTGGAGCCGAAAGCCCACCTTCCACCATCTTCTGGGGATGGCTCACTTAACCCTCACTCTTCTGGAGAAAGCCCAAGTAGCACCCCCAGTTTGGTAAACGGAGATAATTCCTCCAGGCCCTGGACTGTGCATTTATAGAGCACCCATTGCCTATGTTGGGTCCCAGGGATGAGCGAGACATACTTGCTATTCTGTTGCTCAGGGCAGTGAGAGAGACTCACATAGAAACACAAAAGAGAGAACAAAGGACTGTAGGAGGGAGGAGGAAAGAGAGAGACGGATTCTGACCAGGGGTAGACAGAGTAAGGGGGCCTTACAGAAGCAGTGGCATTTGAGTGGGGTCTTGAAGAATGACTAGGACATTGAAATACACTCTGACTCCACCATCAGCAATAATAATAGTAATGGTTAGCACTTATACAATACTAATGTAATGCTATTACCTTCAAGCTTTATAACTGTGAGATATATACATAGATTTATATATATGGATATATAGATATACATATTATAGAGGGTGCCAAAAAATGTATACACATTTTAAGAAAGGAGAAAACTGTATTAACACATACAAAAGATGAATACAAGTCACGTTTGACTTCTGCAATTGCAAGACGTGCTCAAAGTGGTTGCCATCAGCGTCCAGACATTTCTGATTACGGCGAACTACTGCTTGAGCAACGCTGACCAAGGTGTTAACGTCTCTTAAAGTGTGTATACATTTTTTTGGCACCCTGGATAGATAGCTAGATGATAGATAGATAGATAGATAGATAGATAGATAGATAGATAGATAGATATAAAATAAAATAAAATTATCTAGTAATTCACAATAATTCTTCTGTAGAGGCTAATTATCATCCCCATTTTACAGATGAGGAAACTGAGTACAGAGATTAAGTACACACCTAAAGAATTATAGCCAATGGGCATCCAAGTAGGAATAGATAGAAGTGAAGCAGACCTAGTTCTATAGCTTTTCAGGGAGAAGAAGAGATGATTGATGAACAGAAGGAGTGTCCGCCAAGAAGACCAGAATTCACTTCCAGGCTCCACCACTTATGACTCAGGTGACTACGTAAGTGATATAGGGGAGTTAGACTTTCTGAGCTACAGGTTCCTTAGAGGAGTTAGCATGGTCAGGTGTCTAGGAGCAACATCCAGACATGTGGCAGGGGGAAGGCAGTGCCAGAAAACCAGATCTGCATTCATTCCATCACTCACAGCATTCATTGAACACCTGTTGTGAGCCCGGCACCAGCTAAGTGTTGTGGGGAGAAAGATAAATGATACCAAATCTTTGCTCTTGTGGGAAACGCAGTGTGGCAGGGAATGCTTGTACATATTAACCTTTGTGCTCACTCCCAGACTCTGGGGCCACTGAATTCTTTCAACTGGCCTCCAAGGGTCTCTTCTCTCCCCGACTCCCTAGGGTCCACTTGTAGGTAATAGACATTCTCTGTGGAATACAAACAAAGATTGCTGTGAACACTGCAAAGTGCAGAAAGAGCCCGATGTACACCAGCCAAGCTCGATTTTCTGATTGTAGAGACCACGTAGGACAGAAGGATAAAGAAAGGCAGAGAAAACGTTGGGAAGGGACCATGAGGGCCAGAGAGGGTGGAGGGGAGGTTTGCTTAGGGGAAGTAGGGAACTTGCACCTAATGTGTCAGGGTATACAGAAACACAGAGTGACTCAGCAGCATCTGAGGTCAGTTCCATTAGTCGCTGGTTATCCAACTAGCCGCGGTGTTCGTTTGTGCTCTGCAACTTATGCCTCTGATTGGCCTCCCCCATGAAAACCATCCATGATCCCAAGGTCTTTGACACTTGCAAGGTCCCCAGAGCAGGGGCTGGAGGCCTTGGCTATCTCACTGAATGATCATGACCCAAAAGGACAATCTCAACCTCTGACGAAGGCGGCTAGAAGGAGCCAATTTGAAGATGCCTCGTTTCACTATCTGGAGAGGGAGTCAGAGAAATGAAAGCATTGGAGATGTGGGTGCTAGGATGGAACCTGCCCAGTGTCCCAGGTCACAAAGGAGAGTGGGGCCAATTCTACCAGGAAAAACCATATTGAGGTGACCTTTCAAATAAGCCCTGGCCCCAGGTCTTGAGTTAGAGAGGGACAGTCGTGGAGCCCAGCAGTAACAAGCCCAGAACTTTAACTGAACGGCTTAGATAAACAGGAGGTAGCAAGATAGAAATACGACTTGGGCTAGAAAACAGGACCCTTCAGATCTGGGCCAGAATGGAAGTGAAGACAGGGAGTTCAATCCCAGAGCATGAAGTCGGGGTCCCTCTTGTCTCATGTCAGAAACAGTCCTAGCCCTGGCAGCAGGATGAAGTCACAGGTGGAGCTCAGGTGGCTGCAGCTTGGGCTGGATTTAGAGTGAGGCAGAGTCCAGAAGCAATGCAGCACTTGATACATAAAGATGGATGTAAGAGATTTGCCCTTTCATCCCATAGCCAACTGCCTAAGCCCAGGCTGGAAGAAGTACAGGTAAAGAGAAATTTATATGAAAGAGATTTAAAGGTAAGAAATGGCTGCAAGTTCTGGAGAAGCCAGCCTTGAATACAATCTTGATTTGTTACAGTTGTCCAGAATGCATGACAGTCAGATGTACAGGGAAGATTTCATAGAGGCATCTTTTAAAGCTGGTAGAAAAAACAGGAAACTAAAGATGCATGGACCAGTGGCCCAATAAAAACACCCAGGCTATGAAGTCAGACAAACATGGGTTCTAATACTGACTGGGGTATTTAGTAGCTATGGAAACTTCAATGAGCTATTTTGCTTCTCTAAGCCTTAGTCTCCTAAATTGGAAAAGTTATTTCAAAGAAAAGAGGAAATAAATGTAAAGCAACTGATAGAATGCCTGGCATAAAATAGGTGGTTCAAAATATAGCCTTTAATGATGATGAAGGTGATAATGATGGTGATGATGATGGTGGTGGTGATAATGGTGGTGGTGGCGGTGGTGATGGTGGTGATGGTGGTGATGACCAATAAGGTCATAATGTTGCCCTTTAATTATCCAGGCTGTGATGACACTTTCTCACCACACCCCTAGATCTTGGATACTCTTAAAACCTTGACAGATGAAGAATAAGCATCCAGGTGAATGATAAAAGAAGTGTTATAGCTGTGGGCTTCTGAAAAGAAAAATATTTTATTTCATAGTGAGTGAGCGGAAGCTGGTACTGGGGGTAGACAATAAAAATAGCTGTCGTTTGCTGAGCCCTCACTATGGGCAGCAAAGCACTAGGTGCTTCCCCGTTCATCATCCTGTTTCATCCCGACATTCTAGGAGAGAGTTAAGGACAGTGTTCTCGACAAGAAGAACAGCCTGTGTATGGGCCCCAGAGGGCAGGAGTTAGGGGGCTGAAGAGTAGAGAGCAAAGGAGAATGCGGCAAGAAAAGGCTGAACAGAGTAAAAACCCAATACCTCTAAAGCTCCTAGCACGGCGCCTAGCATGTAGTAAGTGCTCAGGAAACTCAGATTTACCATCACTGTCATCGTAAAGGACTCTGCAAGAGTTGGGGTCATTCCAAGATGATAGAGGTGCTTATGCAGGATGGAAAGACCTCTCTGTCACAGGAGGCACAAAGGCACTGGTCACCAGACCTTTTAGGCGACTGACTACAGAAGAGCAGATTGAAGCATTGGATTGAGGCAAAGCTTGGATCTACAAGGTCTGGGAACCATATCAACCATTACTCCCTATGAGCTGCAAAACTGAGAAGACGGGGGCTCAGCAGTCATGAGGCTATTTGAGGGCCCCCTGAAAGACTTGCATGTAGGTAAACCCCATTTCTCCCAGACATCTGGTCATTGCTGTCTGTCTGGGCTAGAGGTGAATTCTGCCAGAGGTACCCAGCCCAACCCTGAGCACTAATGTCCCAGAAGGACTGACTTTCTCCCTGTGACTTCGTCCTTTTTGAACTTGTCCTGCCTCCTTTGTTCTCCCATTTTAATGATTCCATTCTCTCCACTGCCCCCCTCCACAGCCACCATGGATCAACCCCCACAGCAGGGAGCCCTTTAATTGGCAGCAACATTGCCAACACTTAGCTGAGCGGGTGGAGAGACATTTCGTGGGGTTTGTTCTGTATGGCGGGAGGAGGGAGAGTGCTTCAAAACCAAGTAGCTCCAGTAGCTTGTGCAACACGATCTGAAGGTGATAAATCGGACCTGATGTTTTTGTCATTTTCCCCCCTGCCGGTTCTTCTGACAAGTGGCCACTGCTGAGATTGCTGGAGGAGACAGAATTACTTTCTCCAGCAGCTCCTGCCTTCCTGCCACCCCCACTCCCTTCCTTCAGGAGCTGCCACTCCCCACTACGAGGCCAGCCCCAAGGCGGGTGGTGCCAACAGACCCAGGGCAACGTCTCTGAGGATCCAGGTGGCTGAGCTGCTGAATTCTAAAAGGAAAGATCTGGAAAGAAGGTAGGGTGCCTCCATTAATTGAGCATGGCTGTGGGGCGTTTGAGGAATGGGCCCAGAAACTCAGGCTCTGGAAATTCTCTCCCCTGCTCCCTCATGACAAGTGTCTCTTGTCATGTGATTCATTTATGCCACAAGCATTTATTGAATACCTACTGTGTGCCAGGGCACTGTACTAAGGATACATAAATGAACAAAACTGACAAAAATCCTTGCCCTGGAGGACAAAGGGGAGGCACAAGCAATAAACGATACATATAATATATCAGGAAATTTATATACTTAGAGGGTGCTGAGTGCTATGGAAAAAAACAAAACTAAGCAACAGAGGAGAAGGGTAATTGAGAGTGTGGAATGAGAGTGGGGAGGTCACAATTTTCAATAAGGTAAACAAGATAGCGAAACCAGATAGCCCTCACTGAAACAGTGACATCAGAGCAAAGCTCTGAATGCATTCACTCATCCTCCCAATTGCTCATTCACTCACTCACTCATTCCTCCATTCAGGCATTCATTCACTCAGTTATTAACTCAATCCCTCACTCCCCACTTCAATGATTCCTCCATTCACTCACTCTCCCACTTGCCCGCTCACTCTCTCACTCAGACATTCACTCATGAGCTCACTCAGCCAGCAGTGCCACAGGCACTGAGCCCTTTTCATTTCCATCCACCAACCCGCGCCATGCCCCCTCTCTTCTGGACCTTTGCATCTGTGGTTCTCATAGCCTGAAACGGTACTTCTGCTCATCTCCACCGCAACTCTGGGCTTAGAGTCAGCCCCTCCAGGAAGCATCTCTGACTGCAGCCTGGCGTAAGGGCTGCAGCTCAGAGTGTCCACACTCCTGTTCCTCTCAAAGCATTGTTCCAGCAGTTGGTTCCTTACCCTGCTGCTCCCACAAGACCAGGAGTCCTTGAATTTGGGGCACTGTCGTATCGCGGCACCTGTCATCGTACTTGGCACGCAATAGGTATTCAGGAAAAGTCAATCAATTTTCAGGAACAGTCTGGGCAGAGAATCGGGAGAATCTCTGCCCGTCCAGGGACACGCCACAGGGCAGGGAAGACAGCATCTGTGCCGAGCACGTCTGTGCACCAGGGACTGGACAGACCTGCACAAGCTCCACACGCACCCTACAGGGCCGGCATTTTTAACTCCACTTCATAGACGAGGACATTGAAGCACAGAGAGGTCAAATGCCCCACCAAAGATCCCAATAAATGGCCAAGCTGGAATTCCACCCCCCACCCGCCAAATCCTGCTCTTGCCACAGCCCTGAGCTGCCTCCCTTAATACAAGTAAGGTCCATCTAGCCAGTTGGAGAATGAGCCTGGAGGTCTGGGGTCACATTTACGGGGTCCTGAGCCCCCCTGTAGCTGTCTGCTGCTGGCTGATATAAGGTTATTTTCCTGATTCTGCATTTAAATGGGGCCAGACCTCCCCAAGACCACGGAGCCCTGGCTTCGGACCTTTCAACTGGTAATTACTCTGCAGCCGCAGTGTGAGCTCATCCATTAACCTGAGGCCAAAGAGCGCCCTGCTAATCAGCCCGCTCCGATGCCATCAAGCAGCGGGGCTGATTGCGGACCTCAATCACAGGGGGACATGGGCACAATCACCCTGGCCAGCCCTCCTCCGAGCCCAAAGGGGAAAGAAAGTTTTATTAGCGAGGGGCTGACATTTGGCAGCCTCTGCAAGGGAAGGTTGCCGTAGGCCATGTCTCAGCCAAGACTCGCTTAATAACCAGGCAAGACCAAAGGAAAAGGAGGAGCTCGGGCCCACACAATGGAGCGTGAGACAAAGAGCAAGGGAAGGAAAGGAAAGGACAAGCCCTGTGCTGAGTTCTTCACTGCAGTTCACGTGCGTTGCCTTTGATCTTCAAGTCGTGTTGCGAGGGTGGTACTCCATATATATATATATATGTTTGGGTTTTTTTAATTAGTTTCAGGTGCACAAAACAAAGTAATACTTAGACGTTTATTATTTATATCCCTCACACTGTGTCAACCCCCCTCCCCCCATCCACTGTCCCTCTGACATCACACACAGCCATTACATTTCCACTGTCTCTACTCCTAATGCTGTACTCCGCTTCTTGTAAGTATATACATACATATATACACAAACTTGTAGTTGACATTCATGATTGTTCAGCTTCAGCTTCGGGTGTACAGTGCAGGGTGGTACTCTTGAGGCCCATTTACAGTGGGAAAGCTGAAGTTCAAGGAAATTAAGAGACTTTCCAAGGTCATACAGCTGGTAAGGGACCAAGCTAAGACTCAAAGGTTGAATTTTTCTGGCTCCAAACTCTGGGCCCTTTCTACCTTCCCCAGGTATGGAAATTTCAGGCTGGCTGATTTCCTTGTATTAGGGCTGACGTAATACAAGGTTGCTATGTAAGGTGAGACTAACGCGCAGTGCCTGTTCTAGCCAAATTTGCATTTGAATAGAACTGTGATTAACCTGAAGAACAGGCTCAATAATAGAATTCCAGGCACTGTGTTAGAGGGCTAGGGGAGCTCTACCAGCCAGGGGGACTCTTCAGCGCTCTCTGGGTCCCTACTTATAACAATCCCCATCCTTCCCATTTCCTTTAATCACTTTGGCTGTGGAAAAAAAAAAAAAAAAAAAAAACGAAAAACAAAAAACAGAAAGGAAAGCTTAAGATCCTGTACATATTTTTGCCAAATTCTTTGTTGAATATAAATAAAGAAGAGGTATGATGTTTCTGAGAGCAAAGGTAAGAGACATCCACCTTGGAGCAAGGTGACTCCGGCCTGGGAAGGCTTTGGCCTGGAATAGAAAAGGACGTCTAGAGAAAGACAGTGTACTCACTGGGCAATGTGTGATTGCCGATAACGCCATGCCATTGCCGACACTGAGATGGTGGCCTAGGAACCTAAAAGTGGGTGAAAGGACAAACGCAAAGGGCTCCAGACAGATGATCCCAGCAGCTTGTCCACACTAAGGGGATTCCTTGCTCCTTCCCACAATCCTCTCTATATAACCCATACACCTGCCCTCTGGGTTCTCCACTCCTGTGCCTAGTCCCTCCATGTCATATTGCTCTATATTATTTACGGCTTTCATAGCACCCCTCTCTGAAATCACCTTCTTTCCTCTCTTTATTGTTTATCTTCCCATTACAGTGTTAGCACCCAGGAGGGTAAGACCTTGTCTGACTTCACAGCTGTGGATCCCAGCAGCTAGAACAGTACCTGGCACATAGTAGGTACTCAGTCAATTTTTTTGAATGGATAGCGCTGAAGTTTGGGTGACAAGATGCGTAAAGGATGGGGGCTCCCTGAGCAGAGGGACTAGAGGGAGCATGAGTAATAGGATCTCACGTGTTGTCTAAAATTTGGGGTCTGGCTTCTACATACAAGGTATAAGGAGATGGAAAAGCACATGACAACTAGTTCCAAAGGGTCATTCTTGACTAGTCCCTCTCTCCCAGTCCCGGTTCAATAAACTCTACTTTCTAAGCATTCGGCACGCCTGTCCACTCCTCTCCATCCTTCCCCTGGCCCCACCTAGACTGGCATCGTCACTCACCCAAACCTCCCTGCAGCTTCCCCAGGGGCTCTTCCGCCCCTGGTGCCACCCCCTCCATGCAGCCCGTCCTCCGCCATGCAGCCATAGCTGGCCTCCAGTTCTCATCAGGGACGCTGCATAGTGTCCCACGGCTCCCACTGTCCATGGAGTAAAGTCTAAATCCTTCCACATGGCCTCCAAAAGCCTCCAATATCTGGCCCCTGGAAATCTCTTCTGCCTCATCTCTCCCTGATCCACCCCAACCACACTCCTGCCCCAGCCCCCCGAACTCTGACCCCTCGGGTTCATTCACCTCCTACCGGGCCACTGGCTTTTGTAGATTCTCATCCTACTGGTTCTTACACCCCAAATTCAGGTCTTACATTTAATTATACTTCCCCTCTCACAACACTCACAATGCTTAAATCGTGAGAGCTCACTTAATGTCCCCTCCACAGCAGACTCTGCACCCCACAGGGATGAGTAGCGGGACATTTTGCTCCCTGGTGGATCTCCAGTGCTGTCATCAAGGAGGGGCTCGAACTTAACTGGATGAATGAATGAACGAACAACGAACAAATGATTCTAAAACTGTAGAATTTCTGGGTAGATCTGGGGCCATGGAGTTGTTTCGTAGAGAGAAGAAGGGTCTTCCTAGCTCCCCACAACACGTGCATGGGCTACTCTGTCACGGCCCCCGACATCTGGGGGCGCACTGTCTGCTATTGTTTCCTACTTTGCCCAGTCAGTCGCCCTCTGCTGGCCACAGAAATAACTCCACTGTTATGTGACGGGAACCAGGCAGATACCCAGCTGTCCAGACCTAGACAGTCTTTCCCTGCATCCCTCAAATATTTACATACAGATAAAATTCGCAATTTACTTACTTTTCACTTCTTTCTATTTGAGCCCCAAATTGTTTTTAAGACTCAGCAAGCACTATTGAAAGAAAATAAATTCTAGGAGAGAAGATTTAGGCACTTCTTAGTGGCCACAAAAAAAGCAAATTGAAGTAGAAGGACATATTTTTAAATTCAGATTTAAATCCCAGCGATGTGTCTTTCTACCTGTGTGACCTCAGGTGAAGCCCCTCACTTCTCTGAGACTCAGTCTTACCACCTGTAAAAAGGGCGAATGAGATCTTCCTCACAAGTTTGTTGTGAGAATAGAGATGAGTTAAGCAGTGCATCCAGGCACAGTAAGTACTCGAGAGGTCACAAGCTTAGGCCTTGCTCTGCCTCTCTGGCTGTGTGACCTTGGGTAGGTAGCTTCCCCTCTCTGAGCCTTTCCCACTCCCCTCACCTCCAGAGTCTCCACTAGGATGTTGCTCTTCCCAAACATGTCACAATAGACCATCAACCTCCTTAATGGAGTTTCCATGAGCCCAACAGGGACCCGTGAGGTTAAGAGAGCATGACTGGATCACAGGATCCATCTACGTCTCCTGCCACTTACCAAAATGCTCCAGTGATGCCCACAGCATTTGCATGAACCACCAAGCTCAAGGAGGAAGAGCTCTCTGGCCTGACTTCTCTTTCCTCTTATTTATAAATCCCATTAATTCAGGTCAACAGATATTCACTGAGCACCTACTCTGTGGCAGGTGTTTCAGTGAGAAACCAGAGGTGAACAAAACATTCTCCATAACAACCCAGAGCCTGGGGGAGGATCGATCTGTTTTTTTCTGGGCTCCTTGAAGCCCTCTTGTATCAGAGGCCCAGCAGGAAACCAATGGCATATTCAAACATGGCCACTGAGATGAGTTTATAATGAAGTCTCTTATTTACAAAGGCAAGGGCAGGGCGAGGGAAAACCAACAAGGGTTAGTGCAGTATTTTCCAGTCACTGCTCTAGGCCTGAGCTTAGCAGCCGTCTGTCTAGGGAGGGAGGAAAGGGAAGAAAGATTAGTCGGCTGTCTCTCTGCTCCAACCCTTTGATCTCCTGCTTCTGCCTCTCATCGGTGAACCCAACAGGAGTCCAAAATGCAACGGAACCCACTGTTGCAGTGCCTAAGGTTAGCCTTCCAGGACACAGAGCAGGGGTGAGGAGAGCAGAGAGGGGACCTGGAGGGACACACTTGCCTGCTACAGAGAACTGGATGTGACCCTGGGAAGGACATGACCATTCCCACCCGTGAAATTCCCTCCTATCAGCCTGAGTGGTTACTCCCAGAAATGCATTGAATGGGGGGAGCTCAAGGCAGAAAGTGCTGTTGTTGAAACACCCTGAGAGTCTCCAACGCCCCATTGAAATTCTCTCCCTCTCCCCAACTCCCCTGGTAGCATTGCAGGATTACTGCAGCTCATATTCATCCGTCTCCAAAAGATTAAACCGCCCCCTGGAAAAGGCCACTGTTTCCCAAAGGAGAGCCCATTTATGCTCATTCCCTCAAGAAACTGACTTTTCAGAAAAAAAAAATGTACAGGTTGATTTCTTCCCCAGCTTGGGAGGAAGCTGCTGATTTTATGAGGGTGGGAGGTGCCAGTTGTGTGTATCTTTTCTCTTTGACATCAGCCCCCTCCCCAAAGTTCTGTTTGAGTGGGAATGTTGAGAAAATCAACAATAATAACTGACATGTATTTACTGAACACCCATAGCTTGGCGCTATGTTGCCAAGCACTCTCCATGCATTATCTGATTTGATTGTCATATCCTCATGTAGTAGCTCCTATTAGTAACCCCACTTTATAGATGAGACAGCTGAGGCACAGACAGGTTGAGGGACTCACCAAACATCACACAACTAGCAACAGGCAGAGTTGGGACTGGACTCAAATCCAGGTCTCTCTCTAAAGCAACGTTTTTCAACTGGGGACTATTTTGTCCCCCAGGGGACATTTGAAAATGTCTAGAAACATTTTTGATTGTTACATTTAGCAAGAAAGAGTACTAATGGCATCTAATGGTAGAGCCCAGGGATATTTCTAAACATCTTACAATGTACAAGACAACCCCTTACAACAAAGAATTATTTGACCCAAACTATTGATACCGATTAGGTCAGAACCCCTGCTCTAAAGTCTCCCACGAATCACGATGGCTGGGTAACAGCTCAACAGGAGAATGGGTGCCAAGATGATGCAATGCCTTGTTGAAAATGTCAGTCTTTGGCCTAAAACATTTAGGAAATCCCTGAAGAATTCTAAACAAAGAAGAAATGTGGTGAATTTTAATTTTAAGAAGATAACTCTGGTTGCTGTGTGGAAGATGGACTGGAGGGCGTGGAGGGAGACCAGCGGGCCGGCTGCTGAGGTAATCCAGATGGTGGTGGGTGTGAAGGACAGGGTGACGGGAGACAGAGACATGTAGCTGGATTAGTGATCTATTTAGAAGGAGGCAACCTTGACAGTGCTTGGTGAGGAGAAGGGGGTATTAGAGATGACTGTCAATCTTCTGGCCTGAGAAACAACCTGGGCGTGATTTACCTTCATTGTATAGACCTTGTCTCTCTCTCTTTCCGTAATGGTCTCTCTAATAAGCAGTGGTATCTGTCTGCAAAGTTGATGCGAAGAAGTGGTGGACGTTCAACATCATGGCTGCCGGGTACGCTTGTGTGGGATGTCTGCAATGCGCATGGTGCCCTCTAGGGCTGAGCAGCCTACGTGGCAGCCTGAGTGAGATCTCCAGGTTTCCAGACTCTCTGGTCTGAGTTCTTGACGCTGGGTTGGCCATTACCTAGGAAGGTCTGAGTACCCTGCTTTGGGAACAAAACTGCCAAAAGCAAATTCAGTCCAAACAAGAGAAGACTCACGTGACCATAGCAAGCCACGGCCTCTAGTTCTTTACAAGGCTCCCTACAGACGAGGAGAAGAGAATGTCAGTAGGGCACTTGGGTGGGCGTAAGTCACAGCCCACGAGGGGAAGTGACGGAGAGGCATATTTTAGTGTGATAAATGACCTATTTAACAATAAAAGCTGTTCGACCATTAAAATGGTCTACCGTGTAAAGAAATGAGCTCTTCCTCATCAAGGGGCCCCAAGCTCAGGTGCAACAACCTCCAGTCAGAGATGCAACAGAGGGGTCCCGGCATCTGGAGGATAAGATGGTGACCAGATCCCTTCAAATACATGTTCTGCTTCGAGAGTGTGGATACAAACAAGGCGTGGTGATATCTCCAGGTTGGCCTTTGGAAGCCCGAATGATTTCTCCAATAAGCTCTTAGGGTGTCTGCAGCATCAACGGAGAAAAATTACACCAACACGCCTGATCACATCACTTATTACAAACACTTCCTGCAGGGCAGAAAAATCTTCCAGACATTTTTTGAAATGTATCAGCAATTTGCTTGAAGCTGCTGACAAAATGTCAATAAATGTTCCCTCCATGTAAACACACTTCCTCTCTCTTCCCTCTAACGAGCACTCGCTTGGCTCTCACCCATCTAAACACCGCCACATTCTCTCCTTTCATCTGAGAAGGATTGGGGGATAAAAAATCAGAGGTGATTGAGAAGATGGTGCAGGGACAGCCATATCCACACCTAAGGTAAGTCATGAACTGCCCTGATGATTCTAACCTGGGTACTTTCCAGCCCAGAACTTTCTTCTGAGCTCCAGACCTGCAGAGCCAACTATCTGTGAAGCATCACCTCCAAGATGTCACACAGGCATCTCAGATTCATCAGATCCTTAGCATGGCCCACTGTCTCCTTCCATCTCCACTCAAATGCACTCCTGCCCCCGAGTTCCAGGTTTCAGGGAATGTCACTCAAGCCAGACACGAGTATCTTTGACATTTACCTCTCTTTCACTCCCCATAACCATCTGTTTCTGCCTTATTTTGGGTTCCCTCATTAAGCAAACCTTGAGAAGGATTTAAATGCAAGTAGTTTATTTGGGAGGTGTCGGAAACCCATAGTAAAGGAGTAGGGAAGTGAGACACAGAAGATGAGGAAATCAACCAGGGATGCATTTATCACGTCATCTGTACTGTGGGCAACTGAAGCTTAATTCCACATGGACGCTTGAGGAAATGGTGTAGACACAAGCCTCAGAGTCACATCATTTGTTGGTGGAGGGCACTCCTGGGGGGTGTTAATTCCCTGGTACTTACATCCTATCCTACCTACAGGCACTTCCCCAGCTTTAGAGAACGCCTTCAGGCGAGGAAATACAGATACTGCAGTTGGAAGTAAGCCAGGAAGTGGTGGGGCTCAAGCGAGGGGGGCAAGACATCAACAGTCTCTCTAACCTCAAGTCCTAGGGAGGCTATTGCCTAGATAACTCTCCAGCAGGCTAGATTCTCTGCACCCTAGATTCCTCCATCTCTGTCCAGGCTGCCGTCTAGCTTTCGCAATCATCACTGACTGGTCTCCCTGCCTCCTCCAGCCTGTCACTCCATGATTCTTCTCCAAACGGCAGTCTGTGTGAGGTAGCATGCATAATGATTACAGTGCAAATTCTGCTTTTGGACTTCCTAGCCCCCTTTTAGGTACATGACTTCACATAAAACACTTAACATCTCTGTTGCTGGCTTGTTTTTTCACATGAAACTTAGGCATGAAATGTATACCTTCATCATAGGATTATTGTGTCAATGAAATGAATTAATATATGTAAAGGGCTTAGACCAGCACCTGGCACATGGTGGGTGTCCAACAAATGTTAGCCAGTAAGATTTCTATAACAAAAATGTGCCAATGCCCCTCCTCCAAAGTCTTCCCTCTGAGAACTAGACCCTGGAGGGATAAACTCTGAGAATTGCTGAAAGAGTCAGAGCCTAGGGAACCCTAATGACTCTTGGAGAACAACTCCTCTCCCAAGGACTGAAGATGCTATTGGTGCAGCAGGTGCCTTGAGATAAAGGAGCCATGAAAGCATGACTGCTGGATGAGTTTGCTCATAATGGGTGTTGAACTGAAGCACCAAGGACATAAGGATGCCTGTAGTTAAGTCCTGTCTGGTCCAGAGGAGGACTTGAGGTGAGGACGGTACAATTAAAGAAAGAAAGGGTTTCATATCGAGCAGCAGGTTAAATCCTGCCAGTAGGGCAGTGTCTTCAGAAGCAAGATGATGTAGGATTACAATCTGTCTCCAACTGAACTCACAATGTGTCCCTGGGCACATGACTTTCCATCTCTGCACCTCAGTTTCCAGATCTATAAAATGAAAACAATACCATGTACCTTACAGAAATGTTGGGAGGATTAAATATTATCACATATATAAACACCCCAGGCACACAGTAGACTCTCAATAAAAGTTAAATTCTGTCTTTCTCTCCACTCGCAATAATAAGCTCCCATCGCCCTGATCTCTCTATGAGCACAATGGAAATTGTAATATTATCTTGGGTATTTTGAATGCCTTGTCTCACATGTGCTCTACATCTTTTCACTTTAATCATTGCTACAGCAACTACATGTGTGTGGTTGGAGGCTGACAACACCTTACATCTCTTGCACCATCTTTCCTTCAACGTACACCCATGGCCTCCTGAGAACTTCCTTACGACCCACTAAACTCAGGCCCGGTTCACAGATATGTTTGTGCTATTCAAAATAAACGGCCGTAGCACTACAGCCCTACTGAGGCTGACCCTGAAGGACGGGGGTGCGGGGATTCCTCCCAGTGGGTGGGATTTTAGCAGCATACTTGGTTTTTCGCTTTGCGTGGAGACATAAAGGTGCTGAGGTATGGATACACATAGCCTCCGGGGCAATGGCAAGGGGTTGATCGGGGAGCTGAAAGGAGCCTAATCAGAGATTAGGGACAAGGAATTATGCAGGAGGGGAAAGAAGCATGTGAATGGATCTATGGGTATGGAAAGAAAACATGCAGATCTTTGTGGGTCATGTTACTGCACACAAAAGAGCACCCAAGCAGAAGAAGCACTCAACAGACAGATAGGCCGACTGAACCAGTGGATGTGAGGCAGCCTCCTTCCTGCGCCACCCACCCGAGCACTGTGGGTCTATGGACAGAGCAGCCGCATAGCAGGGATGGAGGTTAAACATGAGCTCAGCAGCTTGCGCTCCTTCTCACTACGGCTTATGGAGCTATTGCCACTGATGGATACCTAAACTGGCAGCACAGAGGCTGAAAACGAGCCCTCAAAAAATGGCACCAGGAAGACACTAGCTAGCCACTCGGTGGCAGATTAATTACCTCAAACGCCTTTCATTGAAGACAGGGCAACAATCATACATATGGGAGTTGATACTCACTCTAGCTATGGGTTTATCGTCTCTGTCTGCATTGCCTCTGCCAGCATCACCAATCAAAGATGTCAAGAACGTGGGACCCTACAAAATATTGACCTGGACTCATGAACGAGCTGTGACAACGGGTGTGTGACCCCAGGATATCTGAATATTTAAATGGTCTATCAAAGGCTCAGTCAAGGAGCCAACTCTGGGACAATGACCTGCAGAGCTGGAACACTGTCCTCCAGGACGAGGTACATGGTTCTGGGCCACTGATCACTAGAATACACAGATCCAGAAATCAACGGTGGAAGTAGAGGTGGTCTCTCCCACCCTCGCTTTCTGATATACTCATGGTATTTCTGCTTCCCGCTCCTGCATCCAGCTTCCCATGAGATAGAGGAGGAAAACGTACTCTGAGAAAGCAAAAATACATATAATGGTATGGGTAATTGACCTTGACACTTCTACTTCTACGAAGGTGGCAAAGAGAAGCCTGTCCAGGGCATTCCCTGGGACGTCCCTTGGTGCTTTCATGACACACGGTAACTGTAAATGGTACTGCTACAACCTCAATGGCCAAGAGCAAAGCAATGAAGAGTTCTGACTTTTCAGGGGAAAAGGTTTGGGTTTCCTCAGCAGACAAACAACCTAGATCTGCTGGAGTTATTTGGCAAGGGTAACGGAAATCAAGAATGGTTACTGGAGGTAAAAATAATAAAGAGAATTATAGCCTTAGGACCTGCTGCAGCAGTAGGGACTATAATTTGATCAGTTCATCTATATTGAGTGTTTCACAGAGATTTCAGCCAACTACCCCCCTGTATACTTGATAGACTGGGCTTCATGGTGGGTACAGCAGACCAGGGGTGGACTGTGTGAGACATTTTTATGACCTATCTTACCTTCTCTTGATGCACTTTTTTGCCCAGCTGTTGCTGTGGCAACCCACTACAGCCAAGTATAGCCCGACAGAACTTCATCTCAGCTCTCCTATCTCTTGTTTTCTACCTTGGGCTGTCTCAGCCCCCACATGGTACCCTGGGAAGCCCATTTAGTCATTCTGGTGCATGCATATATTAGTCAGGGTTCTCCAGAGAAACAGAACCAACAGGAGATAGAGAGACAGACAGATAGATAGATAGATAGATAGATAGATAGATAGATAATAGATAATAGGCAGATAAACTTGTTATACGGAATTGGCTCATCAGCCTCATGGAGACTGAGAAGTCCCACGCTATCATCTGCAAGCTGCAGATCCTGAAAAGCCAGACGCCTGGTTCCAGTCTGAAGGCCTGAGCACCAGGAGCACCAATGGGATTGTGTATCACATGGGATTGTGCACACTGTGCTGCCATGTGTCAGCCCCACGCTGAGAGCAGGAGGAGTCCAATGCCTCAGCGTAAGCGTTCAAGCAGAGAAAAAGGATGCTCCTTTCCTCCACCTTTTCCTTCTCCTGAGGCCCTCAACCAACGGCAAGATGACAATCCACCTTGGAGAGGGCCATCTGCTGGACTTAGTCTACTGACTCAAATACTGGTCTCTTCCAGAAACCCCCTCACGGATACACCCAGAAAGAACGTTTAGCCAGGTACCTGGTCATCTGCGACCCAGTCAAGCTAACACCAAAAAATGAGCCACCACAATGCACAAACCCGGAAGCGTAAGGAAGTTGACAACTGCCAAAGCTTCCTTTGACCAACGGGACAGAAACGAGAATATAAATCTCCCCTTCTGTGTCGGAGTAGACAGTTCTGAGGCACATTCCACGTGACTTCTCCAGGATCCCCAGTAGAACCGCGTCCGAGTTGGCCAAAGTACCAACCAGGTCAACCGCACATCCTTGGACAGGTTTTCCTTATTTCACGATTTGCATTCCCCCCAAGCCCCTGCCCATTCCTTGGGATCATTTTCCGGAATAAACTACCTCCCTGTAAACTGGCTTGGGAAAATAACCTGACCTCTCTCACCTCATTTTCTTCTTCTATAAAATGCAGATAACAATTGCTCCACCCTCCTGAGGTGCTGACAGCATTAAGTGTGAAGGGCTGAGCCTCGTGCCAAGAGAGGGCATAGGCAGGTAATAAGAGAATCGAGACAATGAACAAAGCACTGTCTGACAACTCCTTTAATAAACTATTAAAATGGCTCGTTTTCATCTTGTTCCATTTTTTTCTTTGGCTTCAGTCCCGCAAGGCACCCTTCAAACAAACATACCAATTGGTGCACTTTTCTCTTTGGTGAGAACCAAGTTGGGGAGAGGGGCTGGCATTCCTCTCCTGAGGGCATGGGGGATGAGGGTTCAATTATTCATCAGCTCTTTTCCAAGGAGAAACCCCCGAAGGAAGATTCAGTTGCAAAAGCCGCCCTAGGAAAAAGCTGGAGCGGAGTTCCTCAAAACAGGGCCCAGCAGTGACTCCTTTGTTTGAGAGTCACCTGGCTGCGTCTCTGAATTCTTCACGAATAGGATTTTGTTTTCATTGGCTCTGGCATCTCTTTATCCAAAGCCTCGACGCTGCATTCACAAGGGGCTCATGAATAATGCATGATGACCTGAAAAACTCCAGGCGGGCAAATAGAAGATGAGCATAAAAAACCTGACTGCTCAGGCTGAATTCAGCTGTGACCACAGCAGGCAGTTCTGCTACACACACTATCCTATCCGCTAGGCTAGCGGTTATCCACACACCACCTCGCAGGCCTGCCCTGCCCTCCCTCGGTCCTGTGACGGAGAGTCTTCCACATGGACCTACTACTAACGTCTGCAGTGCCCCAGCGATCTTTAAGACCTACCCCTCCAACGGCCTATCTCCTCTACAGCTTGTTAGGAAGTTAAAAATGAAACCTAAGGACTAATTCAGGCAACATCAGGAAGATGAATGATGCAATGTCACCCTCCCAAAATGCAAATCTGTGACTTTTCCTAAAGCCTATGCTTGGACAAAAGTGTCTGCCGACACCATTAAAGTTAAAAGAGGAGAAGCTATTGGTGGTGTCGACCTGCAAGGCAGTGATCCCCAGAGCCCTACAGAATGAGGACACAGCAGAGACCTGGTCTTGGTCTGGTTTCCCTCATGTCATTGCTTGGCTGAATAACCCAGGGCCAAGGGCTCCCTGTCTCTGGTTTCAGTTTCCCATTCCACAGACAGGAGAACTGAGGCCCAAAGGAGAGAAGCTACTGTCCCAGGGTCACACAGCAAGTCAATAATAGAGCCAGAAAGAGAATCAGAACTTTTGTTTCCCAGTGCAGCCTTCTTCCCCGGACTCTACAATGCCCACCACCCCATTCCCAGATGAGCCACCCCAGGAAAAGGAGGGGGGAACATATTTGCAGGTGATTTAAGGCAGGGTGCTTCTAGGATGGCTCGCTCCCTCTGGGTAATTTATGGATGTGTGAACAGGATGATGGGCTCACTGCTTATACCGTGTAATTCAAAAAATGCAGCCGCCCCAGAAAGATGGGTGAGAGGCATAAAAATATGTACATTTGATGGAGCATATATATGTGTTTGTAAATACAGTCTGTTATTGCTCAGTGTTATTATATATCCATCATCTTTCTTTGGGTTATTGGAAACATAAAAATCTTAAAGCACTAAAAACACAAAGAACGATAAGTCACCCAGGAAAGTATATCTTCTCGGGGATGATTTTATGTCGGGAACAGTTTGTGCCTTCTGAAAATAAAATCCTTGCACTGCCAGGGAGGGAAAAAGAAACAGCGGGTGAGGCTGGGGGATGGTCCCTACAAGCCCCTGGGCAAAAACTGTTCCTAAAGTGGTGGATGGCTAATGGGTCAAGGGGAAAAGACAACGGGCTGAGGGTCCAACCCAGTTGAGGTTCCACTATTTGAGCAAGTCATGACCTTGAAGCCTGGTTCCTTACCTACTATGCCCCAGTGGGCACGCTGACCCTGGTAGGACCCCACAGATATTAGTCCCGTCCCCCTCAAGCCACCCCATTCTGAGCAAGCATCAAATGTGACTACACAAAAATGACTTTGATGTATCAGCCCCCCTCTCTCTCTCTCTGGACTCCTCCTGCTGGCCAAGCATCCAAACCAAGTGGAACCATAAACTAAATTCCAAGCAGTAGACACAGTCAATAGCGCAGACATGATTTTTAAGTGAAATTAACGATTTTTTGACTATCGATTTCCTCTCCATGCCCTTCCTTGCACGACGTCAGAGATCCGTGCTGCTACACGTATTTCGTGCTGTGGCTGAAGCCTGGGGTTCTGTCACAAGCCAAATGTTAAGGAGATCTGGATGGGGTGTGAGGGTAGGAAGTGAGTGGCATGGGTCCCATGTGCAGGGGGGTCCTTTCACCATGACGGCAGAGGACCCAGAGCCATGGAGACCGAGAGTAGTGGACGAGAGTGATCCAGACTCTCCCTCTCCCTCCCACTGTGCCCGCCCTCAGACCCACCACTCCACTGTGCTTCGCTTTGCACTTCTGAAAATGAGGGGTTGGATTGGACGCGCTCTAAGGCCCCCTGTAGGACTTCATTTTCAACGTGAAGTTGAAATAACACACATTCTCTTTGGTTCACCTCCGAATCCCCAGCATGTGAAGTACTGGGAAAGCGGTGGGTACCTAGTAGGGGCTCAATAAATATTTGCTTCAGTAATTAATTTTGCTTGTTCTTCAGAAACTCAGGTAAGTGACCCCAAAGGTAATAGACCAATTGCACTCATGGCCCCAAGTAATGGCCTACCTGAGTCCAGCCTCTGCAGTTTGTTCCCACTTGGATCCTGAACTAAGCAATGTGACTTGTTTCCACCAGTGGGAGAACAGCAGACTTGGCACAAGCAGATGCTTGAAAAGGTACTTGAAAGGTACTTCTCTCTCTGTGTCTCCCTTGGACCCAGCTACTGCCACGGTCTAGCTCCTGGAAGATGTGAACAGCATGCGAAGGAAAGATGAGGCGTTCCAGCCACAGCCGTACCAGAACAGACGACCCCCACCTGACTGCACGCTGAGCACAGACAAGCGAGCAAGCTCACTACCATTAGCCACGCCCAGCCCAGAGCAGCACGTCCTCCCCGCCAACCTGAAGACTCATGGGAAATAATAAATGCTTATCTGTCCTGTAGTGAAAGCTAATTGATATACTACGTTTTAAGTGATTTCATCTAAAAAGTAGCATATCTGGGGAAAGCAAAACAGCCAGGCCTCAGAGAAAGCGAACGAGCGAAGACGGGGCTGGGTCCCAGGTGGGTTTTGGGGTATCCCTTACAGGAACTCCCGGATCTTTGCTGTCCCGCTCTGAGCTTGCAGTGGTTTAGCTGTTTCCATAATCTGTGTCTTTTCTCTTCTCAGGCCACCCACCAACTTCTACACCCTCTGTCTAGATACAGATTTCGTCTTCCCTCCTTCCTTTAGCTTACACGTTGGCACAGGACCCATTTCCACCACCTCAGCCTCTCTCTATGCCAGGGCCTTTCAGCCTGGGCTCCTGTGCTCACAGCCTGAGGCCGTGTCACAGCCGTCTGATACACCTATATTTACAAATTTACAAAAGGGACGACCGGTGCTGCTATGTGTGTATCTGCATATGTATTACATGCCTATATATTCACATGTGTATATATACATACCTATATAAGCACTTAGAGAGAGAGACGAGGGAGCTACCCAAGCCTCAAAGCAGTCACTAAACTAGATACAAGCCTGATTCTCAGGTTCTCTCTTCTGAGGGAGGCCCAGGAGGAATCGGAATCCTGCCAAGGTCATACTGCAAGACTCAAACTCAGTTGTTCGGACTCTTCATCCTCAGCTTTTTCCAATACATTATACGACATTTCCTCCTGGTCTGATCCCTGGGAAATGTGGGAGCCGTTTCAGATAAAGCCACAGTATTTATGCAAAAGAACCTTGTGTATCCCCTCTTGGACACGCCTGGTCCTCACAGGCTGGAATGAGCACCAGTCAGTGTCATATTATTTACTAGATATTTCACACAGCTGCTAACATCAGGCCTGCTGGTGATAATAAATTCTATTCTGATATATCCACAGCTCAGAAATTTTCTGCCACAATTTTCAGGAAAAAATGAAAGATCCTACAGGAGTGGGAGCTCTGTGGCTCTTTGGGGCAAAATGATTCCAAGGACTTTATCAACAGATGAAAAATGCAAATTACACCGCGAGAGCTTTACATTCTTTGGAAGACCAAGTGGGCGTATGCATACCCGACGGACTCAGTAAATGGAGAGGCAACCAACTTTCACTGGGTCCCTACTGGGTAGCCAACTCCGGCCTGCCACTGGGGTAGCAAAAGTGGCTCTGATGGACGCTGGAAGAGACGCTCACGTTTACTGACCCTGTGACCTCGGGAAAGGGACTTTCTCTCTGCCTACACTACCTCATCAATAAAATTGAAATGATAATAATATCTGTCTCTAAGGAGAGTATTGTTGTGAGGCTCAAATATGAAAATTCATGTTAAGTGCCTTCCCCAGGGCTTGACACGTATAGCAGATGTTCAATAAGTGCCAACTATCATTACGGTTATTTTATAGAAGCACACTCCAGGCACAGGCGAGGTGGTGTGAAAAGGACAGGGAAGCAGGAAAGCTTTTCTGGAGGAGGAAGTGACAACTGAACTAGATTTGGGGAAAAGCGTGAAAGGCAACCTGGTAGACGTGCTGAAAGGACAAAAGCAAGGTTAAGGAGGCAGGGAAGATCTGAGTGTGTAAAAAAAGGAAACCTGGGTTGGTAGGTTTGAAGGGTGAAGTTCAAAGTCAGGGAAGGGTGGCAAGAGATAAATGTAGAAAAGCAAGCAGAGTCCAGAAAGTTAAAAACCCTGCATTTCACATGAAGGAGCTTAGGATTGTTCCTTTAGGCACCAAAGAGCCATAGAAGGATTTTGAGCTCAGAAATATTAATAGCATCATTCATATACATTCATACTAAAGTGAGAGTGACTAATACGTCTTCAAATGTGACTTACAACTTTCCTAGGAATATTTGCTATTTTACAAGGGCCAATCCCTTTAAAGATAATAATAACAGCTAACAGATAAAATGTTTACAGTGTGAAACACCTTACTTTGAAACCTGTAACAACGTATGCTCTGGATTGATATCTTACTATCACCCTCCTCTTTCTCCCCATTTTACAGATAAGACACCCGAGGCACAGAAAGATGAACTAACTAGCCCAATGTCATTTAAGTAAGCAGTGAATTCAGAATTTTAAACTCGGGGACACTGGCTCCCAAGTGTGTGCTCCCAACTATGATACTACAGAGCTTCATAGAAAAAGAAGTCAGTTTTTAATGATGTACTTCAGGCATGAGTAAGATTCCTAACTGCAGAAAAAGGATGCTTGATGATATGGTGGAAAAAAACTTGGTTGGACTAAAGGAGACCTGAGTTCCAGACCCAGCATAGCCTCTGAATCTCTGTGTGATGTTGAGCAAGTGGCTTCCCCTCTCTGTGCCTCATCTCCTCATTTGATCCACAAAAATCCTTCTAGCTTTGATATGCTCTGGTTCTGGGGCTTTCTAGGGGTGTAGAGAGTAAATGTCGTGATGCTAAATTTTGCAAATAAGAATCAGTTCTCGAAGCGTGGGCAAGAACATGTGGTAGGATAGGGAAGAAGGGGGTACTCAGGATGGCTCTAGAGACTTAATATGAGATCCACATTGCAAGAAATGAGTGAAACAACCAGAGGAAATGCAAATATTTTCACCCTGATCCTAACCTAGCTCTGCAACAACCAGCTCAGTTTCAGACAATAAAGAAGCAGAAGGATCTCTTAGAAGTTCTGTTACAAGTCAATAATTTTCACACTTACTTTTGGCTATTTTTTAAAATTCCTACAGGAAATGCAATATACAAAGCTGATTTTTAAAACGCAACATTTTATGTGTGTGAATTTATTTTATCAACACAGATGATAACCTTTACTTATTATAAAGTCAGTCCATAAGGACAAGTCTATTTGATTAAATAAGTTGGATGCTCAGGTTGCTATAAAACTGCAATTGTCATCTGTTACCCCCTGACTTCATTTTATTGCGTGTTTATCAAGAGAATTTGATAACTTTCATTAGTTTGAGTTGTATAGTATCTTGAAAACATTATTTATACAGATGAGTAGCTACAAATGCTGACAGGTTAAAAAAGAAAGAAAGGGAAAAAGAAAGAAAGATGACTTTGTAATCTTTGGAGATTCTTCAAAGTGATCCCAAGGCTTAAGACACAGCCAAAGATAGTGCACAAAATATCCTATTCCAGATCTCATCCATGGTGCAGCATTCGTTCACCCATTTTATTCATCAAATATCCCATGAGTGCCTACAACGTGTTATATGCACTGCTCCAAGCACTGGGGATACGGAGGGCAGGGTGCAGAACACAAGCTCCCCTGCCCTCTAGAAGTTTAAAACTTGAGCATGTTAAGAGATGGACAATCAGTAGAATAAATAAGTAAGATCTAGAGGATGATTCCCATACTATGGTAGAGTAGAGTGGTGAGTGCTATGGGAATAAATAAGGCAGAAAGGGGCTAGGGCCTCTCGGGGGAGGGTTGAAATAGGTCAGAGGGGGATATCTTGGAAAGGCTGAAGGAGCGAGGCAGCCAGCCCCAAGCCTGCAGGAAGGGCACCCAGACAGTGCCAGGCCCTGGTAAGACGCCTGCTGGGCCAGCTCCAGGAAGCATAAGAAGGCTAAGACTGAGCAGCTGGAGGCACTGAGCAAGGGCAAGAGCGGTAGGAAACAAGGTCAGATAGGAGGAGGGTAAGAGATGGGCAGGGGACAGACCACGCTGGGTCTGGGAGGCCATTAGAAGGACGTTGGCTTCCGTGTGGAATAAAAGGGAAGCCAGTGGAGGTTTCTGAGCAGAGGAGTGACCGTGTTGTATGTTTTTACAGCATCACTTGGGACACTGGGTTGAGAACAGAGTGTAGGGAGTAAGGGTGGGGGCAGGGAGAGGGGGAAGTGTTTGCCGTAATCCAGGAGGGATGGTTGGTAGCTGAGACCAGGTGGTGGTGACTAGTGAGACGTGCTCGGATTCTCGATGTGCTTTGAAAATAGAACTGGTAGGTGTTCCTGGCCAAGTGGATGTGGCTTATGAAAGAAAGAGAAGCGTCAAGGCTGACTCCAAAGGGTTTGGCCCAAGCAGAAGGTAGGGAGAAGGTGCAGTTCATTTGACCAGAGATGGGAAGACTAAGGAAGGAGGGGTGGCTGTGGGTCAGGACTTCAGTCAGGGTTGTGTTACCTTCAAAGATGCCTGTTAGAAATCTAAGTGAAGATGGACAGTTGAGTCTGGAGCTCAGGGAAGTGGTTCAACTTGGGAATACTTGGGGAGTTGTCTATTGTAGATGGTGCTTCAAGTATGATGGAGAGAGCATGGGATCGCAAAGCAGTAGGTGTGGACAGAGAAGAGGCACAGGAGCAGAGCCTGGGGCTCCCCTCCATCTCCTAGCTCAGTCTCCAGCTAGCAGACTGAGAAGGAGCATGTGGGGATGGGGGAGTGGAGATCAGGAGGCAGACGTCCCAGAGACCAAGTGAGGAAAGTGCTTTAAGGAGGAAGACGTGTTCAGCTGTGTCAAAGGCTAACAGGACAAAACACAGGTGGTCTGAGATTGAACGGCTGGTTTAGCCAAGCAGGGGTCAGGAGTCGTGGGTGACCTTGGCAAATCCAGTTCTGATGGAGTAATGGGAACAGAAGCCCGACCAGGTTATTGCAAGAGGGAAATGGAGGAGAGGGATTGGGACAGTAGTAAAGACCAACCTTGTCAGAATTTTTGTTGTAAAGGTGAACGGAGAAATGAAATGGCAGCTAAATGGGGCAAGTGGAATTGGTTAGTTGTTCGGTGTTTGTTTTAACACCGGAGAAATCCTGGCATGTTTTTACACCGATGTCACTGTGCCAGGAGAGACGGAATATGCTATGATGTAGGAGAGACAGGGGACTATGCTGAAGCCATGTCCTTGAAGTAGAGAGGGGGAGGGTCGATCTCAGGAGTGGAGACTGTATATCTGTACCGACAGGAGGGAAGGCAAGACCTGAGCGCACCAAGGCAGGCCAACTGTGGGTAGTGGAAACCTGTGCCAGTTCTCTTCTGACGGCTTTTATTATCTCTGTGAAATGGGAAGTAGCTTAGAGTGAGGGAGGGGGACGAGCTGTTGGAGGTTCAAGGAGGGAGGCGAAGTTGTGAGAACCATCATCTATATGAGAGGGAGAGTGAATGGATCAGGGAAACGGATCATTGTTACCAGACAGCATAAGGACCCATGGGAGATTCACACTCAGGACTCTAAAGGGAAGCAATCAGCATGGGTGCCTGCTTTTCTCCAGACCCACCTGGCTGCTGTGGGGCAGGCACGGATTAGGCAGCGTTGGTTATAACTAGGTTTGTGGTTCTGCCAAATAAGCATGAGAAGGACAAGAGTCAAATCCTTGACCCACCATTTATTAGCTGTGTGACCTTGAGCAAGTTACCTAACCTCTCTGGTTTCAGCTCCTTCCCCAGGTTCTTACGTAAAGGTTAAATGGGCTAATATTCACACAGTATTTAGAATAGTACCTGGCACTTGAAAAGCTCTCAGTAAATGTTAGCTTTTATTATAATCGATCCTACTTGAGGGAGCCGGCAAATGGTTTTCTCAGCCAGTTAAAATCCTCACTGCTTGTCAGAAAACACTTGTGAAATGCATCTTGTAACATTAGGAGATTTTAATATCATTTTTAAAAATCTTATCCAGCCCATTTTTGTTGGATATACTTTAGAAGTCCTGGTTTAATTTCGCTCTCTTTTTTTTTTGGACGTTGAGACCAACCATTAAGTTTCAATTCCCTGCTAACACTATCTGCTGTCAGCACTGCGACAACTAAATGTCAGTCAAGAAGCACCCAAAATGTACGGTGACACAGTATTATTACAACATGATATGATGTGCGCTGCACAACTATTACCCCGTGAAGAAGGCAGGTACCTGAGACACACCTGAGCCTCGCATGGGATGTTAGTTGACCTTAAAATACATTTTTTCTCAACTCTTGAGTGTTGCAGTGGCATATACACTGATATGCCTTCGTGTGAGAGGACACACATAGGAGCAAATTTTTAAGAGACTTTTGTAGCTACGATTTCACTAAGGAAAGACCCCTTTCAATCGGTACGAGTGGACTGACAGAGTTAATGAATTCCGGGGCAGGTCAGTGGTAGACGGGAAATACACGGAAGTTCTTTTACAAGTGCTTCTTTTTTCTCCATAAAAAAGGAAAGAAGGTCATCAGCTGAGAGTAAAAGCGGGAGAAAGGAGCAGGAGGAGATAGAAACCCTAACAGAAGCTGAGCGCTTTAACACCCTCGGGGGGTCTACATGTGCAAAAGTTCAGAAAAATGATGCGTCTGAATGTGTAGGTTGTTTTGTACAGAGGTCAGGCACACCCCCTCTGGAACGAGCTGCACAGCTCGGGCACGTCGCTTACCCTCTCTCAACTCCAGTTTCTTCATCTGAAAACACGGAAATAATTACAGTACTATTTCATGAGGTTGATGTGAGAATTAAATGTGTAAAAAATATGGGCAGCCTGTAGAACAGAATATGACAAAAATATTAACTATTACTCTTACTGTTCTTTGAGAATTTAAATTATATTTCTGCTGAGTTGGGTTTCTGGAGCGCCTGAAATATCTCCTTGGGACCTACGGTTCCTCTGACCCCCCCACCCCCATGAAACTAGAGTTTCTCTGCCCCCTATGATCAGACTTGGATGGCATTTGCCACTGTGACTCTGGGGAAGAAGAAATGAGCCCCAGGGGAAGTAGGGTGGAGCTGGGGAAGGGTGTTCCCTGGGGGCTCACTCAGAAGCATTCCTGAAGGCTCCAGTGTGGCTAACAAAGGGGAAAGGGAGAGAAACACATTTGGGGGGATTTATTCAGGGGGTAGTTCATGGACCACCAGCAGCAGCATCACATGGGCGCTTGTTAGGAATGCAGAATCCCAGGCCCCAGCCAGTATCTATCTGCATTTTAACTAGATCTCCAGGTGACTCCTACATAGGTTAAAGTTTAAGAAATGCCAGTTCTACTCAGTCCATCACATTACCATCTCATTTATTCTCCACAACAGCTCTGCCCATTTTACAGATAAGGACCTCGGAGGCTCAGAAAGTTTAGCCCCCCACTCAGTGACCAGTGCATGGCAAATGCTGGTCTGAACCCAGAGAGTGCGGTTCCAAAGCCTGTGCCTTTTCCATGACCTTGAGCTGTGTGGCAGGACGGGAAGCTTCATGAGCTCAGTTTGGGAAAGGAAAGGAGAAAGGGGAAACGCCAGCCAGGAATCCCATACACCCTTCCCATCACACAGTACGGGAACCCAGCAGCACTACCTAATTCACTCACTTATTCATTCAGCAAACATTTCCCAGGAGGATCTACCCTGTGCTGGGAACCAGGTGCAGAAAGGAATGACACTATGGCTGGGCTCAAGAAACTTAGGTCTGATTGGGGAGATGGAAGAGTGAGCCAACCATGTCTGTGTCCCACACCCTCCAACTCCCACTTCAAATCTTATCAGCCCCTCACTTCCTTGCCTCTCCCTCCTGCCTTCTCGTCCCCTCCTCCTGTGCTCTTGTCCCTCTCCTACAGGGCCCCAACTAGACACCTCCAAAAAAGAATAGCAGCAACTGTCACCCCGATCAATGATGGCTCCGCTGGAGACCAAAGCCAGCCACGAATGGTGACCCCAAGCCCTCTCGGTAAGCTGAATCTCTGGCATTCCTGTAGGTTTCTGAAAGCTAAGCCTGACTCTGGCACCAGAAGGATCATGGCCGACTGAGTCCCTGCCAGCTGACTTCAACATCCTTTCTTTGGCTGAGGCTTACCTGCTCCCAGTGAGCAAGCGGAAGCCTGTTCCCAGAGCAAAGCCCCCCTACAGAAGCTCGTGTGCCAATGAGCATGTTGGACTGCTACTGACCCAGCCAGCACCCAGAGAGGCTGGATTTTGAGTTTCAAAAGCAAGAACAGTATCAGTTGGAAAGGAACAGGGTGGGAGGACTCAGAGGTTGGAATGAAAGAGGTCAAGTTTATGGGAGCCCTGGAAGTATTCTTTTTGCATCGTAGCCCCGGGAGACGGCAAGAAAAGTGAACCCAAAGACAGCAGGTTCGGCCACAGAGTTAAATGGAAAACGCAGGTTACCAAGCAGAATGAGCCCCGTTAAAGACACAGCAAGTATCTGGATACACATGTGTACACAAAATTGTCTGCAAGGAAAAATAAGGGTTAATCTTGGCTGACAGTGGAGTGGCTCAATGCCAATCTAGGGAATGGACCACCAGGGCGGCAGGAGGAAGGGTGTTTCCCCTAACACTCACCCCCAGCAACTTGACGTTAGCAATGAGTTGACCAGGCAGACATCTGCACGTGGACTTTCTCTTTGTTTCTAGCTGATTGCTTAAGAAATTATTTTCTTTCCATTTCATCCTTCCCTGTAATTTTTAGGACTTCTAATAGGATTACAAACTCCATCAGTATCCAGCCCAAACGCCTAACTTCATAGTTAGATTATTTGCAGCTGCAGAAACAAGACTCTGTTGGAACCAGAAGGCGGAGGTGGTCTGTGTTGCAAAAAAACAACTTTGCCATGCTGTTTTGGCCAAATGAAAGAAAATATGACCCTGAGGGCATGGACCTAAACTAAAAAGCTTTCCATTCTGCTCTAAATTTTTGGAGGAGTTCTGTGATGCATATAAAACTGGGATGGACCTCTTCCAATATTTCTCATTTTGGACTAGATTGCAACATCATGCTACTTTCTCTCCCAGAGTCCCTTAATGCCAGCAAGATTGAAGAAAAACATGACCCTGCTCCTAAAATCAGTCTTGTTTCTTTCTGGGTTACCCTGGCCCCACAAGAGGCCACCCCAGACAGGGACAAGTGTCCCAATGCCAAGGCAATAACAAAAAACAACCACCATTTATAGGGTGCTTCCCACCTGTCCAGCACTGTGGGAAGTACTTAGCATAAGTTACCACAGAAAGTCCTCACACCCAAACTATTATCGTCCCCAGTTTGCAGATGAGTAAACTGAGGCTCAGAAAAGATGAGCAACTTGCCCACCCAGCTAGTCAGTAAAGAACGAGAACTCGGTGTGGATCAGTGGACCCCAGTGCCTACTCCCCTGCTCTGTGCCACCCCCTTCCCAGATATCAGCACTCAGACATTAACCGTGGTCCCTCTGGGTCACGAGGTGATGGGAAATGTAGTTTTCTTCTCTTGCCTTTGTATACTTCCTAGATATTCTACAATAAACGTGTTAGCTTTGAATTAAGGTTTAGAAAATTAATATAGACTATTTTTTAGAGGAAAGGAAAAGGGATGCTGGACTCAAGGCCCCCCCAGAGAGGAGGGCTGTGGACAGGGAACCTTCTGTTAGTTCTGGCCTGGAGCTGCCTTGTGCTGAGCTCAGAGCCTGAGTGCTGGGGAGGCCGGGGTAGAGGCGCCCCTGTCCTGCAGAGGTTTCCCTCCTCCGCCTTCATTAAAGGCTAATCCCTTTAATGAAGGTGACTCCGATAATTTCCTAGCTAAAGCACACACATTGTTTTGTATCTCAAACCCACTCTATGAGGCAGGGGTTAACAAGTTATCTGTGATTTACTGAAAGTGTTTCTGGATACGGTCATCTCTCCTGAGCCATCAGAGTGTGTTTTTAAGGGAACTGCTTCTCGGGTGAGCTCTGCAGAGGCCTTTCCTCTCCTCTGGGCCTCCTGGTCCGGCACGTGGCTTTGCTGCATGTGCCTCACTCTCCCATTGCTGCTTCTTACTAGCTTGAGGGATCTGCTTGGGGAGGTGGAGAGTGACAGGAGGTACCCCTGGTGCTGTGTGGTTGGCATTGCAGGAGACAGAGGCCGAGCAGGCAGAGGGTGCACTCAGTGACCGCTTCACAGAGTCCCCGTGATGGCTCATCGTGTCACCAGGTTAGAGCAATGGGTGGCCTTCAGGCCCTAACCTTGTTGGCTATGGAATGTCTACAATTCTCCGGCTGCGACCAAGACATCAACGAGCCAGAAATAACAAATACGTTGGCCGGTGGGAAAGCTGCCCTTGCCCCCAGCCCAGCACCTACCAAAGTAGGAGCCTCCCCGCTCCTGTGTTCTAGGCAGGAAGCGCAAAGCAGGACCCAGGCAACTAAGCATTCACATTTACCACAGGCCAAATTCTAGGCAGAGAGGGGCGTTCTGGGAAGGATGCAGGAGTCAAAAAGCCCAGCATGTTCTATTGCCTTTTAACTGATGGTTTTGGGGGTTAAACATTGCCCTCGGTGCTCTCACAGAGTACCCCTCTACAGACGGGGTTTTACTCTACACAATAAAACCATTCCATCACAGCAGCCACATACATGTCTTGGTGTGGTCTCATCCCCATGCGGATCCGTGGGCTGTCTAGCCTGCCTACTGTGTGCATATATCTGTTTACTATTTAGCAGAGGCAGATGGGACCTATCTCGATGGGCTTTGCCTGAGAAAAGCCCATAAAAGAAAAAGAGGAATGTAGGAGAAGAGAGTCACACTTCTTCACGCCAAGAATTTCAGAACAACTTGGAAAGCCTCTGCCCCCACAGTCTACGTCCACTGCAGACCTCGCTGATCCCGTATGGAACACCTTCCCTCCGAGCCCAAACCCAGCTTCCTGGGCGTCACCAGCACCACACGCCAAGCTGCAACTCCTGTCCAGTTGGAGTCGGCACACAAGATAAAACTTAGTTGACAGCCCGATAAAATCCAAACCTACCCTTTTTACAGATGAGAAAACCAGGCTTAAACAAGGGGAATGACTTTAGCCAGAGTCATTCGGGGAGTCATGACAGAGGCAATTAGAAGCCAGGACTATCTGACCTTGTGGTCTTTCTACTTTACAAGAATCGGTGTTCTTGAATCTGATAATCAGAGGGGTCAGAAGGTAAGAGGAAGGGGAATAAAAGGTCACCCTATGGACAGAACACTGGCTTGGACTGAGTTGGCCTGGGTTCAAATCTTAACTTGGGCAAGTGAGTTCATTGTCTGGTCCTCAGTTTTTCCACCTGTAAAATGGGGATAAAAATGCCTAGCTCATAGAGCCATTGTGATGCTCAGATGAGACAGTGCCCACCACCAAGTAGATAAACAATATATGTTATGTTTTCTCTCCGTCAATATCAGGCTTTTAATGTCTGCCACTTCCCTCCATGCCTCCTTTCCAGCCAAATCACCTCCTGTTCTCTTGATTGCCATCAGTGATGGATGAGGCTTTGGTTTCCATGGTTGCCCGGACTGGTTTATTGGACAGATGATTTTCATTGCCTGCAGGTCTCTGCTCAGAGTTGGCAAATGCAGCCTGAAGATGCATTTCCAAAGCACCTGGGCTCCCTCCACTCTGGAGGGTGCCTTGGGAATGCTCTCAGACTCCCTTTGTCAATTCCCAGGTAAGGGTGGTGACATTTTCAGAAAGCTCCACACAGAGTCAATGTCCAATGCCAATTAATCAGATTATTACTCAGACTCCAAAAGCCTTCTCTAGCTCTTCAACTAGTTTATGAGCTCTCCAAGGGCAAGGCCTCGGTCTTGTTCAGTTCTGCATTTCCTGTGTCCATGTCTCCTGGCATGAATGTAGTGGGTGCTCAGGGTGAACGGCCTTAGTGACCCCAACTCTCCACCCCTCCCTGTACCCACACCCTTTATCTTGTAGTTTTGCAATGCGCTCTCATTATAAGCAGGACATAACTCCTCACCCCAGGCATGGCCATGTGATTTTTTTTTACTACAAAGATGTGTATTAGTTATCTATTGCTGCATAACAAATTACCCTCAAATTAGGAGCTTAAAACAGCACTATTATCTCACAGTGTCTGTGGGTCAGAAATCTCAGCATGGCTGAGCTGCGTCCTCTGCTTCCAGACCTCTCACAGGGCTGCAATAAAGGTATCAGCTGGCCTATATGCATCTCAAGGCTCAACTGGGAAAGGCTCTGCTTGCAAGTTCGCATGGTTTGTTGGCAAGATTCAGTTCCACACAGACTGTTGGCCGGAGGCTACCCTCAGTTCCTTGCCATCTGGGCCACTTCAAAGTACATAAGCCAAAGAGATAATAGAGAGGATCTGCTAGCAAGACAGAAGCCACAATTTCTTGTAACCTAATCGCAACAACCCTTTGCCTTCTTTGTATCCTATCGGTTAGAAGCAAGTCGCAAGTCCTGCCCCTCCCAGGGGAGGGGATTACACAAGGGTCTGAATGTCAGGAAGTGAGGGTCACTAGGGACCATCTTAGAAGTCTGCCTGCTACACGATATTTACAGATGTTATACGTGCAGTCGAGAAGCCTATATACAATTGAGCTTGCGTCCTCTTGTGCTTCCGCCTCTTGCATGAGAAGGATGTCCCCCAGGTAACCCACTAGTCCCAGAAGGAGGAAGAGAGACACATGGTGCACAGCTAAGATCCCCCTGCCAACCCAAACCTACAGCAGAGTACCACTCAAAGTGTAGCTACATGAGTGAGCCCAGCTGAGACTGGCAGAACAGCCCAGTGCGCCCAATCCAGATCAGTTGAACTTGGCAGAAGCCACTGAGGTTGTGTGGCTGTTTGTGATACAGCAAAAGCTAATTGATAGTGTAAACAATAATTGTTAGTATAATACATAATAATTTATTTCACCTCTCAGTTTCCTCATCTGTAGAAAGGGCATAATAATATTTATACGTCACAGGGTCATCACGAAAGCTAAATGAGTTTGTATTTTCAAAATATTGAGGACCGTGCCTGGTACATAGTAAGCCAGCTTAAGTGCTTGCTGAATTAAAGTCAATAAATCAATAACAGCTCATTTGTTTGAGTGTTTACCAAACACGAAACATTTTATACGCATTATCTCATTTACTTGTTACAACAGTCCTATGAGGGTGGCACAATTATTACTTTCATTTTACAAATGGGGTTTAGACAGTGTAGGAAATTTGCACAGATCACACCGCTCATATGTGAGGAAGCTGGGATTCAAACTAATGATTGGCTAAATAAATTCCAAGATCGGAAAGCTGAGAGAACCGAGTCGGCAAAGAAAGGGCTGGGAGAGTAATGAGAAGTGTAAGCTGGAGAACTGGGTTGTTTTAGAAGTGAGGCTGCAGAAGTGGGGCAGGTGTTCTGGCATTCCTTTTGTTTGTGCCTTCTGTGCCCAGGGGAGCCAAAAGGATGGGCCAAGGATGACAGAACAGAGATGTGTAACTGAGAAAAGAGAATCCTTAAGGGGGAACATGAGAGACATTTTCTTTTTTCCTTCAATTAAAGTTTATTGGGGTGACAATTGTTAGTAAAGTTACATAGATTTCAGGTGTACAATTCTGCAGCTTTATTTACAGTGGCCAAGACATGAAAACAACCAAAATGTCCTTCAATGGATGAATGGATAAAGAAGTTGTGGTATATATACACAATGGAATACTATTCGGCGGTAAGAAAAGATGAAATAAGACCATTTGTGAAAGACCTTTTCAAACAAGAAAAGCCAACCGGAAATGGAAATCAGATGGTTTCTGGTGACTCCAGGACACAGGCCTAGGTCAGTTGGGTAAAACTTCAGAAAGGGGCCAATGTAAGGAAGACCTCAGTAAACATTCAGCTGCTAAACCATCAATACAATGCCTGAGGAGGCAGTGAGCGCCACGCCACCAGAGGTGTGCCAGCAGATTCTGGAGGCCCACATGCCAGCGATGTTGTAGAGAGGTTTCGGCCCTCAATGAGCAGCCAAACGATTTACTTTGCAAGAAAGACGTCTTCCAGCTCCCAGAGTCTGAGCACTCAAGAAAACCACTGCGTCTATGAATGCACAGCCCAGACCTTGTCACCTGCTTCATTTCTGACTCCATGGCAGCAAACAAAGACAATTTGCAATGAAGCTCTGTTTTTTTTCTTTCAAAAAAAAAAAATAGGAGCGAATACCTGATTATAATTGCAAGCACTGAAAGTGCTCAATTCAATTAATCTTCATTGCTGTCTTCAACAGCCATTAGCCCTCACCTGGACTGATGATGGGCAGACACCGCCCAAGGCCCTACGTGGACCTGGCCACACCCTGCTCCCAACTTAACCTCCCTCCCTTTCCTTCCCTTTTCCACGGGGCTTCTCCATATCGCCTTCCTCTTGCAAGGGAAGGCTGGTTTCCTTGTGGCAGTCCCTTCCTCCCCTGGTTTTCTGCTGGTGGCCCCATCTTCTCCTCTCGAGGCTCCTCAATGGCCATCGCCTCTGTTCCCCCCTTACGTATTGGTAACGTCCAAGACTCTGCCCGGCCTTGCTTTCTTACCAATCCTCACATCTCCATATGTGATCTCAGCCACTCCACGGGATTTTCACTGTTCACATGCCAGCAACCCCTTGACCTCATGCTCTAGCCCAGATCTCTCCCCTGAGCTGAAACCCATCTGTGCAACTGTGGTTAGACATGGACGTCCTCCAGGCATCTCTGACTCAACCTTTGCAAAACTTCATCTTTACCTTTCACCCAAATCAGTGCTTCTTTTTTTTTTTTTTTTTAGTGCTTCTTTTTAATGGCACCACTTATCCAGTCACTATGCTATGTGTCCTTGGGTAACTTTCCCTCTCTAGGCCGCAATTTTTCCATCTGTAGAGTAAGGAGGTTAGATTGGATTATTTCCAAAGTCCCTTTCTTTCAATTCTGACATCTTATTACTCTAAGGTTTTAGAATTTTAAATGGTGCTATGTTCTATTGGTTTAAAAGACAATATAAGGGTAAACACAATCAATAATAAAAATAATAGCTGTAGTTTATTGAGCAATTATGTGTGCTAGAAATTTCTGGAATTACTACCTATGGGTCACCTCCAGAAGGCGGCCCCATCACTGTTATCTCTATTTTGAAGATAAAGAAATGGAGGCTCAAGGAGGTTAAAAGATTTTGCCAAAGACAAACAGCTGGGAAGTGATGGTGCTAAAATTCAAACCGCCATGATCTGGCTCCAGACCGAGGTCAGAGTCTTGAGTTTGAGTCTTAGCTCCAAATTTTGTTAATTCTGTCCTTGAGCAAATCATTTTCTCTTTTCTGGCTCATTTTCCAGATGGAAATGGTAACAATAACTAATATTAACTCACTTGCAGACTTGCAGAATTAAATGAGATAATGCTTTGAATATAATCTAAGGACATTCCTTGTTTCCCGTGACACCTAGCCCTCCTACCCAGGAAGAAATGCGGCTAGTCCTCTGGCATTCCCTGCTGCCAGGAAGGGAGAGTGGACTGGAATGCAGAGAAAGGCTGAACAGCCTGGACCCTAAGGGAGCTAGGACATAAGTATTGATGTGGGGAAACACTGTTGAGTCAGAGCAAGCCTTCCCGTTCCCCAAGCAGAAGAAAAGATTTCTGAGACGCCCTGACTGAGTAGATATGGGAGCTTTCCTGAGAAAGACACCCAACAGCTGAGGTCTCCATGTGTGATAAGGGGACAAAGGAGGGTGACAAAAGTTCTAGATAGTTTCAGGGATCTGAGTGTAAAGGGGACTTGTGCCCTACCAGCAGCTGAGAAGACGCCCATGTAGAAGGAACTGTCTCGGGTCTGGCAGAAGGGCCAGAGACCACCACCTACCACCCTTTGCTCCCAGTGTGGCTCAGGAACCACGGAGAGTTCCTGGGGCCAGAGCAGCAGGGATGTAACTGCCAAGACCATACAGGAAGCTTTGCCATCAGGATGAAGGAGGACCCAGCAGCAACCCCACAAGACCCACAGGGTGGGAACCAGAACGTCCTAGCAGCTGGCAACTTGGACAGATGATGACACACCTGGTACCAAATGCCTACACATCTCCGCGTCCCACAATCCCTCAATACTCTGTCAGGCCCCTGGAGTTTAAGACATAACCCCGGGGCAAAGTGCAACCCAAGTTAGGTTTCTGCCATTCAGCAAACTGGGAGCTCAAAATAAAAGATCAGTTCAGACAGGAAAAAAGAAAGGAAGGTACAGTTCAGTTCTTGTCCCCCTGGGTCTATGGGCTCTGGCCATGGCCACTGCATATGGAAAGCACTCAGCCCGGTGCCTGGCAGAGCAAACATTGCATAAGTGAGGGCCAGGATGGTGACCACCTCCTGGGAGAAGCTCCTCTCCACGCAGGCTCTCTCCTGTCCCACGCCTTCGTGCCTGGTTGTATCTGGGCTCCTTGGGACAGAAGTCTTTGCCCCCCAGTGATCTTTATCCCACACCAGGTGAAGAAATCACTTTCTCTCCCACTGACTGCAGAAGCTTATTGATGCTACTGTGAAAATTAAATGGCTAACTGAAGATTATTCCTTGACCCTGGAATTCAACTTGGAGTGTGTCTATTAGTGAACTAGCTAATCAGTTTATTTAGTAACAGCCAAGCTCTACAAGACACAGCTATGGGAACAAAAATCCTTTAAATTCATACAGCTCAAACTTTGAGGTGCCTACACATCCCCTGGGGATCTTGTTAAAATGCAGATTCCAATTCAAGGTCTGGAGAGGGGCCTGGGTTCTACATTCCCAACAAGCTCCCAAGTGATACTAATCCACACCTAGAGCTCTAAAGTCAGACACACTGGGTTCAAATTCCAACTCTGGCTCTTGGTAGCTGTGTGGTCTTAGGTAAGTTAATAAATCTCTCTGAACCTCAGTGTTGCCTTTTATTAAGTTAATAAATCTCTCTGAACCTCAGTGTTGCCTTTTATAACTTCTTACTGAAAGTTCATGTAGGTTATTAAAAATTATTCAACAGAGCCCTGGTATGACATGGACATTCAACACGTGGCAGTATGGATTCTGAGGACGACATGGCCCAACTTCTGCAGAGCGTAGAAACACGCCTTTCTACCCAACGCCAAGGATCCCTCTTATTCTGCTAGTCTAGTAGTCCATGAAAACAGAGCAGCTCTGGAAGGAAGAAGACTGGCGCTGCCCACAGAGAGGGGCAGCATTTGTCTCTGCCGTCAGTCTGTGGTCACCATTCCAGACCAGCTTAGATGGGGCATCTCGCTTCCATTGCTGAACCTGCCCCTTGCCTGGGCTCCAGCCCACTCCTCTCCCCTCAGCGGCTCAGAATGTGTCTTTATTACTACCTTGTTGCAATTAGCATGGATATTAGGGCAATTCCCGGGCCTGGGATCAATTTCTCACCCCATGAGTCTCTCTCTGAGGTCCTCAGAGCCAGTGGCAATTTTACAGGATCCAACCCTGGAAATAAAGTTTCAGTTAAATATACAGGAAATTAGATTAGATTTTATTACTGGAAGGAAAAGGGAAAGATGACAACCACCAAAGGCTCAGAGGAGAAAGGCATATGCACATCAACAGACAAATCTGAAATGAAAAAGCCATTTTGCAGCCTGAGTCACCAACCCTGAAGAACCAACAAACGAGTGTCCGGGCAGTTTGTGGCCAAGAGAAGGCAGACTCAGCGCAGAGCTGGCCTGCTGTGATGAAGGTGGCTCTCGCCTTGGAGAGGCAGTGCAAGGCTCTGACGATGCGCTGGCCCTTCATGCAGACCTCCAGGGCTCAAACCCAGGTTCGCTCACCCCCAAGAAGCATGAACTTGATCACAAGCCCTCACACCCTCCCCTGCACTAGCGGATGATGTTGATAGCTCAGAGGAGGGTAATAGGAAAGAAGAAGTGAGGTCCTCTGTGTTTCCCACTAAGACACATGAGCTGGGTGGTCAGAATAAGACACACAAAACTCACGGTAAGAAATATTTGTTGCAGCATGGCCCTGTGCATGTATAGGTATACAAAAATAGATACAACAAAAAACATGTCAATAAGATATCCCCAAACTGAAAGCAACCCAAACGTCCATTAGCAAAAGAAGGGATAAAGGGTGACCTATTCATACAACGGAACGGTAACAGAAAGAACTATTGATTCTTACAATGCGGGTAAATTTCATGCACATTCTGTTGAGCATAAGAAGCCAGACACAAAAGAGTACATGCTGGAAGCTTCTGTTTATCTGACGTTCAAAAGGGCAAAACGAAGCGACGGTGATCAAAGTCCACAGAATAATTACCTGAGAGGGATGCTAACTGGGAAAGGCTACAGGAAACTTGTAGGGTGCTGGGAATATTCTACGTTGTGATGTCAGCAGTGACCATATGAGTACACGTGTGTAAACATTCACCAAAGTGTACACTTGGCATTGATCCCATATGTTACACTGCAATTCCAAAAACATTTTAAATAGATAAATACAGCAG